>NW_005842892.1:126754-152988 GCF_000455745.1 Alligator sinensis
AAAGAACTCGTTGAGGAGTTCAGCCTTGTCCCCCCTGTCTGTCACCAATTGTTTCTGCCCATTTAGCAGGGGTCCTATTCCTCCCTGGGCCTTCCTTTTACTCCCTATATATCTAAAAAACAGTTTCTTGTTGTCCTTTACTTGGGATGCCATCCTCAGCTCCATGGTAGCTTTGGCCCGTCTAACTGCCTCTCTACAAGCACGAGCAGAGGAGGTATATTCATCTTTGGTGATCTCTCCCTGTTTCCACTTTTTGTGTGCTCCCCTTTTGGCCCTTAGGCTGCCCTGGATTTCTGCGGTCAGACAGGGAAGCCTCCTGGCCCCTTTCCCTCTTTTACCCTGCATGGGGATCGTCTCGCTTTGTGCCCGAAGGATCGTTTCCTTAAGGCACAGCCACCCTTGTTGGGCTCCCATCACTTCAAAACTCCTACTCTGTAGTGCGTCCTTGACTAATCGCCTGAGTTCATTTAAATCAGCTTTCTTAAAGTCTAGTACTTTCACCCTACTAGTTACCTTACCCACTCGATGCCTTATGGTGAATTCTATTATTAGGTGATCACTGTCCCCCAGATGGCTACCGATCTATAGGTCCCCTACCATGTCATCCCCCGTTGCCAATACCAGATCCAGTATGGCATTCCCCCTAGTGGGACCATGTACCTCCTGTGTTAGGTGGAGGTCCTGTACACAGGTTAGAAACCTGTGTGAGTGGTGGGACTTTGCCGTCTGTCTCCCCCAGCGGATGTCTGGGTAGTTTAGGTCCCCCATGACTACCGCCTCTTTAGCTTTTATTAACATGTGTCCACTACACTTCTGTGTGTATTCTGGTTAATTTGTAGAGTGGGTCAAAAAAATTCACTGAAAATATGGTTCATGAATCAAACCTATTCATAAAATTCTGCTGATTTTGACTTAGTGTTTATGACAATGTTTGACAATAGCTTTAAAGCCTGAGTATTTTATTTTGTTCTGTCCTTATCACTTCATACCATCCAGGCTTCAGTGTATTATTCAGATTTCAGTGTTTCAATCCAAATGTCCCTTGCATATGTTGCCCTGTATATTTTCTGTTTAGTATGGTATGTGTTTTTTTTCTGATTAGTTTAGTTTTGCCAGTTGCCTTTCATCCTCTGTCTATCTGAAGCAACTTTTTAGTCTACTATTCCACTGACAGACATGCAGTTTTTAGAGAATGTGGAAAGGTATTAATTTATCAGAAGGAATAGATCTTAGCTTTCAAAGTGCCCTTCCCAGAGTGTGACAGAGCACTCAAGATGCAGTCTGAAGACATGTTTGAAGTGAGGGAGGAGGAGGACACTATGAGGGGATTTTTGTATGTTAGGCCCATGTGGATAAGGAAACATTTAAAAGGGATGTGTAAAGGAACTTTCCTTTATTGTCATTTATTTGTTTGCTTTTCACAAATAATGTGAAAAGAGCTTCATTTAATCCTCATAAATTAGTGCTGTGTTTAATGTACTGGGATTGGAGGGGACAAGTTATAAAGAAACACAGCTTCCCCCCACATTCTGGTTTAACTGTGTTTTCTTCATATGAACCATGAAAACAGTGAAAAGTTTTGCACCAAATTTCATTTGTTTGCATTATGCATGTTTCATACACCCTGAACAATTCCATATGCAGGCTCCTTAAATCTTCCCTCTGACCTGACTCTGGCTTTTGAGTAGAAGCCACAGGGCATGTCTACATGTACATTTACTGTGCAGTAAGTGGTTTTTAAGCCAGCGTCTACACGTGCAAGCATTACAGTGTAGTAACGCTGTGTGTGGACTGATTTGGGATTATAGTTAGTCCCAAGTCAGTCCACACACACAGTGTTACTGCGCAGTAACATATCTACACATGTGTTACCGCGCAGTAACTACTCATGCCCAAATTGGCGTAAGTCACCATAGTTACTGCACAGTATGGGTATGCATGTGTAGATGCGTGCCCATACTATGCAGTAATTTTTGGTTACTGTGCAGTAACCTAAATTACTGTACAGTGAGAGGGCACGTGCAGACACACTCACAATGTAGCTAAGGAGAGTATATGCATCAATTGTTTGTGTGGATCCTCAGAGTTAATTATTATAGAGAGGGGATACTGGGAGAAATCTAGATCACCTATATGAAAACTGTAAAGCAGTTGACAAACCAACAGTAGAAGTTATGATATCTACTGGAATGGTTCCCTTGCTGTGTTCCTGTATTCTCTTCAATGAGGATAAGGTGCTGGCCAACTTGCTGGCCAGATAAGTTGCAGATCTAGGATTTTGAAACAAGGAGTATGGTCAGACGTGGGCCCTTGTTTTTTGGGGCTGCCAGGATGTGGGAGGTACTGCTGGCTGACTGTCTGGCTCAGGAAGAGAGGCCTGACAGCCTGGCTCTGACTGGATTGGGCTCTTAGCAGGGGAAGGAATTGAAATGGGGTGAGACTGCACCATTGTGTCTCCCCTGGATCCACTCCTCTTGCTGGCCTATTGCCCAATCCACAACCTGGCTGGACTGTATGGTACCTAAACTTTACCTAATCCAGCCTTGGCAATACTGGCAAGAGTTGAAATGCCAGCCGGTGTAACTCTGAGGGTTAATGAAATGCACAAGCCTTCCCACTGTCCTCAGGAAGGAATAGCAGTTATAGATAAACAACCAAAAGAGTCTCTTTATCAGCTGCTTGGGAAAGCACTTCCTTCCTAAATAAGCAAGTTAGTTGTAGATGAATAATTGTGGATGCCACAACACTTTTTTTAGAGAGTTGTTAGGCAAATAATAAAGGACTAATAAGAAGAGCATCCTCTCACCACACCCCAGAGGAGTAGATGAGGAGGTGCCAAACAAAGAACAGTTATATTATGGCTTGCATTTAATTTAAGACGTGTGTGCAGTTGAGAGCCTACACAGAGCAGAAGTGATACAGACTGGAGCCTGTAAATAGCAGTAGAAAGACCAAACTAGGAATTAATCATTAACAGTTAAGCCCCTTTTTGTTTCTCCAACCTCAGCCTTCCAGTGAGGGAACTCCTATCTCTGCTTCAGTAGCTGGGCCTGGAAAATCTGTTGGGCCTCTGCTATCTGCTACCATTCTACAACTGCCCATTGCTAGGCTCACAGCACAATGGATATAGTCTGCATCTTTCCCTTTTCCTGAGTTGTTGCAGAGGATTGTGGTCATTTGCTTGCTTATGTGGAAAGCTCAACTATGTTCTCTTCTCTTCCACTCTTCCAGATCAGGAGCTGAGCAAGGTGGTGTGGATTGTACCTGTACAGTCTAAGGAGTGGCTTCTGGGAACTAAACAAATATTAGGTGGACTGTATGGGCTGCCGACAACAGGAGAGATCTTTGTTCCCCATTTTACAGCATTTTGGAGTGCTGTCACTCAAATAAGACCACAGAGCTGTGACATCTGACCTTTTCCCATAGCTGTACATTTCTGACCTCTGCTGTAGAGAATTGAGATCTCTTCTCTCCCTTTCATACCTCAGACTTCACTCACTGCTCTACTACCCTTTATACTAATTCTTGGATTAATTAATTTCTTTTTTCTAGTGGGAGAGCCTAAAATAGCTTTCCCCTCCTTCCCTCCTTGAATATTGTAGTGAAAACTCATGTCAAAATGGTTTCTTACTCCTGTTCAAAAAGGCCTATCTGGTCCATTTCCAAGCATGCCCCACTCACCTGTGCTCATGGCTAGATTTCAAACCCAGAAATATGCTGGTGAAAATGTTCCAAGGTGTCCCTTTGTGGTTGCTCTTGAGACATTGATCTATAATGTGCTTGAGAGTGGCCACTGGGGATGATCCCAGAAAGGCCTCACAGGAATACTTCTAGGTGTGGAGCATGTGATAAGGAAAAGGTGGGGAAGACATGCTGGTAAAAGGCTCATCCCACATGTGTCATGCCTGTAGTGTAGTGAAATGCCCATCTTTCAGTTAGGTCTATTTGTTAACCTGCAAAAGTCCTGTCACATGTAGTCATTTCTCAAACTAAAAGGGAGCTGGAGAAAGTTAATTAAAAACTGGGTTTGGATATACAACTGATACATTATTAGGACAAATACCAATATAAAGTAGAAACACAAATATCAATATAAAGTGGATTACAGAAAGAAAAGGAGATATCTAATCTCACAACATTATGTTAAGATAAACTTCCTTTTAAGATTTTTTAAATTCGATTCTGTAATATAGAATAGAAGCAGTAAAACAAAAGAAAAGTATACTTTCAAAATGCTAATAAACTCATAGAATCATAGAAAATTAGGGTTGGAAGGGACTTCAGGAAATCATCTAATCCAACCAAGAAGGTTGAGAGGTGACCTTGTGGCTGCCTATAAATTCATCACGGGGGCACAGAAGGGAATTGGTGAGTTTTTATTCACCAAGGCGCCCCCGGGGGTTACAAGAAATAATGGCCACAAGGTAGCAGAGAGCAGATTTAGATTGGACATTAGGAAGAACTTCTTCACACCTAGAGTGGCCAAGGTCTGGAATGGGCTCCCAAGGGAGGTGGTGCTCTCCCCTACCCTGGGGGTCTTCAAGAGGAGGTTAGATAGGCATCTAGCTGGGGTCATCTAAACCCAGCACTATTTCCTGCCTATGCAGGGGGTCGGACTCAATGATCTATTGAGGTGGCCCCAACTAGATCATCCCAGCCAGGGCTTTGTCAAGCCAGGCCGTAAAAACCACCAAGGATGGAGATTTCACCACTTCTCTAGGTAACTTTTTCCAGTGTTTCACCACCCTCCTAGTGAAAAAGTTTTTCCTAATATCTAACCTAAACTTCCCTTGCTGAAATTTGAGACCATTGCTCCTTGTTGTGTCATCTGTCACCACTGTGAACAGTCTAGCCTCATACCCTTTGGAACCATCTTTCAGGTACTTAAAGGCTGCTATCAAATCCCCTCTCAGCCTTCTTTTCCGCAGACTAAATGAACCCAGTTCCCTCAGCCTTTCCTCAGAAGTCACATGCCCCAGCCCCTTAACCACTTTTGTTGCCCTCCTCTAGACTCTATCCAACTTGTCCACATCCTTTCTGCAGTGGGAAGCCCGAAACTGAACACAGTATTCCAGATGTGGCCTCACTAGAGCAGAGGGGAATAGTAAAGGAGAATAATTACTTCTCTTGATCTGCTGGCAACACTCCTACTAATGCAGCCCAGTATGCTGTTAGCCTTCTTTGCAACAAAGGTCCACTTTTGACTCATATTCAGCTTATTGTCCACTATAAGACTCAGGTTCTTTCCTGCAGACCTGCTGCTTAACGAGCCGGTCCCCATTCTGTATCAGTGCATGGGATTGTTCTGTCCTAAGTGCAGGACTTTGCACATGTCATGTCCTCATGCAATTTATTTTGACTCAATCTTCCAATTTGTCTAGATCACTCTGAATCCTAAGCCCTACCCTCCAGTGTATCTACTACACCCCCCAGCTTGGTGTCATCTGTAAACTTGCTTATGGTGCAATCAATCCCATCTTCCAGATTATTAATGAAGATATTGAACAAAACCAGCCCCCAGACTGACCCTGGGGCACTTCACTTGATACTGGCTGCCACCTAGACTTCAAGCCATTGATAATTATGCATTGAGTCTGATGATCCAGCTCACTTTTTATCCACCTTACAGTCCATTCATCCAGTTGATATTCCTTTAGCTTGCTTGCAAAAATGCTGTGGGAGACTATCAAAAGCCTTGCTAAAGTCAAGGTATATCATGTCCACTGCTTTCCCTGCATCCACAGAGCCAGTTATCTCATAATAGAAGGCAGTCAGGCTGGTCAGGTTGGTCATCTTAGTGGACTCTCTCATATCTGCCTGTTGTCAGATTGTACAGAAAAGACTATTTTGATTTTTATCAGATCCTTTCTCTAAAAACATTTCAGCTATCAAAACATCTTGGAAGGACAGCTTGATTTAAATACAAATTGATAGCATTATCTCTGGAAACTACCTGGACAACTACAACTGGTTCATAAAATGTAAAGTCACCAGTCCTAGATCCAGCTTTTGAACTTCTAACATTAATTTACTGAAGGGATATAAATAAGTCCTCTAAAACTGAGAACAGAAGTCTCATTTTCTTGACTTTCTACAGCTAAAATGAAAGAAAGACATGCTGCATAAATGTGAGGACAAAATTTTAATCACAGCTCAGGGGACTAAACGAAATCCTTCACTCCAAGTCATAACAGAGATAATTAGGGGACTAGAGCAGATTGTGGCATAACAACAAAGAAAAAAACTTGAACCTTCATCAGTATATTACAAATGTTTTACTAGGTCTTTAGAAACACTATTTTCTCCAGGATCAAGTCCAGAAAAATGTTGACCCATGCACTTTGGGTGAAATTTTCAAAAAAGCTTCAGTGATTTAGGAGCATATACTTCCCCAAAAGTCAATGGGATTTTTGTTTTAAATGAAGTAGAGTATTAATGAAGACTGTGATGGCCATGTTTGGAAGGTCCACAAGGATATGAACTAGGAACTCAAAGTCAAAGGAGCTTTCTTTTTAACCTGTTGTGTAACGAGAGAGCATGAGGTCAACATTTAATTATATTACATATTAGAAATAACAAAGAAAATATTTGTCTTACATAGTAGAGAAACAACCTGTTGAATTTATTGCTATAGTAAATTAGAATCAAGTGCTGTGGCCAGAGCTATAAACAAGATGAGGAAAGAGTCTAATAACATGAGTAATCCTCTTTCATTTTTAAGAGGTAAGAGAAATCCAGCCATTAAAATCTTGGCTTGCACAATTGGCTAGATGCAGATGATGCAGGTGTGAAAGAACAGTATTAAGGGAGCACACAATTGGCAAGAGGCATTTTGGAACTTTTAACTTTCCTCTACAGTATCAACTACTGGTCTTTGATGGCTAAACGGACTAATAATGTTAATTCCATGATTGTGTATTTCTAGATTATTTAATGACTAACTCATTGTATTATTATAAAGTAGTTCTGTATGGCTTCAGAAACATTTTTGAGGAAATTAGCATCATCATATCTAGATCCTAGTAGTATAAAAAGCTTCCAGTGGAAAGATTCAGCTGTCAACTCAAATAGATATACAGATCTTCCTTTCCAAAGATATTGTTTACCAAGACATGCTGTTTGAACTGGTAATGTCCAAGCTTATGCAGAATATTTGTCTGGAGCTTTGTCAGAATTTGGCAAATATTCTTTCCTGCAATTTTAGCTAGAAATACGAGTTGTGCGGCTAGATGGAGACTGTTTTTAAGGTAAGCTGCAAAGAGGTTTTCAAAGTGGAAATTGTGTCGTTTTTCTGCCTTATGATATGTAATGAAAGCCCAAAAGCTTGTTTTTCAAAGCTTTTTTTTCTGCTTGTTCTTTTTCTTGGAAAATACAAGAACATGAAGTCTGTTCTAACCAGAGAGTGACTTGGATTAAACCAGAGCATGTTCCTAATCAAGATTAGCTAAATTGGTTTAAACCTATTGTATATTCATGCAAGCATTCACACAGCCCTTTGGACCACTGTGTTTATCAATATTATTGTCCTTTGCTTTCTTGAAGAAGTTCTGGGGAGGTTTTAGGGACATTTATTTTAACCTTTCATGCCATAGTTAAAAGGCTAGTAGTGTCAGTAAGTACATGTGAGTGGTTAAAGCAATTGAGAAGTTTTTTTCACTAGTCTGACTGGAAGTCTATTTTCCAGTTAGTTGCTCAGTATTTATTCACTTGGTTGTTTCAATGCCATCACCTCCCTGGTTCTCCTCATCTCAGAATCTTAGACAAGTGCAGACAAGTGCAGTTCTATGTCACCCTGCCCAAATCCCTGGAAAACTGTTATAGATATTCTTTGGTAATGTGCCTTCACCTTAAAGCCCACCCGCATTTGCCCAGAAAGCAGGCATTCTTGCCTTCTGGACCTCACTTTTTCCTTGTACTTTTGGAAGTGATCTGCAGCTTCTCCTATGTTGTTTGGCCTGATCCTGCAATACACTCCCATCAGAGCCAGTATGGCTTTGAGGCACAAGAGTATTTCCATGTGCAATGTATTACAAGAGGAGTTTCTCAGTCTAGATACCTCTAATGCAGGGTCCATTTGGGGGCTGTGCTGTGACTGGGTCAGAGGACTTCCAGGTGAGTGTCTCCTTTTTACTGCCAGGTAATTTCCAAGCCTTAATGAGGACACAGGGCTGATCTAGACAAAAAACTTAAGAACCAGATGGTAGTGAGGAGAGGGAGCCAGAAAAGAAAATACAGCAAATACTGTGTGGACTCTTTTGGGTTTAGGGTTAAGAACAAGGAAGAGAAAACAATGAAGAAACTGCGGAAGTAGTAGAGTGGAGACAAAGAGGAGTGGAAACAAGGAAGACAATTAGAAACAGAAGCTGTGGCATGAAGCTCTCTTTTTCTGTCATGATGCCTGCCAGCAGTCAGATAATTGTGGTATGTTGAGCCTTTCTTACATTTCCACTAACAGTCCCTCCTTCCTTCTGCTTACCTTCTGTTGTGTTTTGAATATCACTGCATCTGACTTATTTCCTCTTACTTCCATGTTGTTACCTATAGCCCACCACATCAGCCTTGCTCTTGGATTTCAACCCCTGAGCCTCTCTCTTCCCCTCCTCACAACTTATGACACTTTTCCGTATTGGGGACCCATCTAATCTGAGCTGCAAATTTCCTTTCTTATACCACCTCATTTGACCTGTAACTCAGGTTCACCTCTGACAATTACCAAAAAGGCTGCTCACATGACCACTCACTAGGGCTCTTTTTCACTTGTGTTTCAACGTTTCAACAGGACAGTGTTTCATTTGGGATTTCATTTAGATTCAAAACCGCTGTTCCGTTTCATTGAAACAGTTTCACTATTTTGATGCTGTTTCGACATTTCATCCATAGGGTATAATGGGGAAGCTTAAAAAAGGCCCGACTCTGAAAAGTGGTTTCTAAATTCAGACGAGCACCTAACCTCATCACCAGAACTCAAGCCATCTTCCTACAGCTCAAAACACAAAACCTGCCAACTATCTTCAGTACCCCCACAAACTGCACACCAGAATCTATCAAAGACAACAATACCCAACTACCTGTGGGGCACATTCCTCACCAAAAAAACACTCTGCCTCCAGTCTCAGGCCTGATCCAGAGAGGGAACAATTTATAAAACACTTTTCAGAGCCAGGCCTATGAACTTCACTTCTTCAAGTCTCCTAGGTACAGAAACTCATGGACTCAGTATAGACAGTGGAATTCCAGCACACTGCAACCTGCCTGGCATCTGATTTCCCAGGTACCTCTGCACTTTTACCTGTGCTGCTACATCCCCCTTCCCCTCCAACCCCAGCCTGTCCCTTACCCCCTGACGCCTCTGTTTCCATTTTCCCTGACTGGCTTTCTTGCCTGCATTGCATTCCAGGCCAGCCTCTGGCTTCTTTACTATTCCTTCCATTCAGGACCAGTAGACACACAAACTGCAGGTGTTTCCTCAGCCTGACAAAGGGTTTTTCAGTGCAAAATCTGGCATCCCAGGCAGCTAAGCTGAACTCACCTGGAGCCTCACAACTCCACTGCAACCAGCAAGCCTCAGGCCTGCCAAAGACATGATAAGTCTGGGCTTTCCCCAGCCAGGCCTGTGTGTGTACATGCATTAGCTGGAACTTATGGTGACTCCTACCCACCTTTCACCAGGGGATCAGTGGCCCTGGCATTTATGGGGCTGCCGCACTGCCAGCAGTCCCACCAGGCTTCCCTACCCTGGCAGGATGCAGTTTTAATGGTCATGCCCAGGACCTGAGGCCTCCTCTTTCCCCTTAGCCCCAGCTCATACCTCCAAATTCATCCTGGCATGGAAGCGAGCTCAGCAGGGACATGTTCTTCCCCTGCTGGCTGGTGATGCAGTGAGTGCTCCCTCCAGCTGAGAGCAGGGTATTAAATGATTTTTAAAAAATGAAAAAAGGAAATAGGTGGGGATGGCATGAGCAGGGTGGCATTCAGTCTGCCTGCACCTGGAGCTTAGAGAACCCCAGCACTGGGAGGTTCACCTTCAGAAACACCAGCTGCTCCACCAAACCAGGATCCAAGAAGGTGCAGTGGGTTGTCACTACATCCCCAGTGATGTTGAACATCCTCTTACTTGGAACACTGGTCAGTGGACAGCACAGGTGTTCACAGGCAACTGTGGCCAGATCTGGCCACATCTGACCACGGTTTGCCCAGTAGGCCAAGGGGTTGCACAGCAGCGTCTCCACATGCTCAGGAAATATGAATAAATGTATTTCCCTTCCTATTTAAATTAAATTCTATAGTAATCTTATCCAATATAATTATAAAATTCAAAAGAATAAATCAATGAATATAATAATAAAATAAAAGATCCTCGGAGAAAAAGGTGTTCTGAATCTGAAATCCCTCTTGCTAGCAAGTAGGGAATCCTTTAGAAGATCAGTGCTGCTAGCCGTAGTTGTCTGACACTGAGCTGCTGGAACACACAGCTCAGTAACTGACACCAAGTCATAAAGCAGGGCTGTTCAAATAATGCTGCCTTTTATACAGTTTTTCCATCCCTCCCCCAGAGCACTGGGATTGAAAGGGAAAGATCGCAGTTACTGTCCAGCTACACAGGCAATAATGAGAGCACTCCTTGCCCTCCCCTTCTCCCCTCTTCCTCCCCTTCCTTACTTTAGTTTCTGTTTCCCTGCAAGCAAGTCCTACTTGAGCTTTCAAACTTAAAACGCTTCAAAAATTTCAAAACATTTCAACTTGCCTTGTTTCATTTTGATTCTGTTTCAAAGCTCTCCATTTCGTTTTGATTTCGCTGTTCCAAGCTTGCAACAAGTTGAAACAAAACTGTCGGTGAAATTTTGCAGAGCCCTACCACTCACTGCTGCTTTTCTGATCTTTTTATTGCAGAATTCTGCAATCAGAGGCCCTCTGATGTGATGTGGCCTCTCTAAGTATCACCTATCCATTCATCACTTTCCTCACCATTAAGTTTTTCTGAGTATCAGTGATAATGATTTCTGTCCTCTTAGTTCCCTTCTCTCCTTTTTCCATGCTTTGTTTATTTATCATTTTTACTTTCTTATGATAGAGATAATAAGAAGACAGATGGGCTAGTAATTGCCAGAGCAATTTTGGGTTTTTTTAGTCAGTATAACTTTTTGCTTTCTTCTGGAGTCTAAGGGGCATTTCTGAATTTTCCATAATCAAATCTCCTCATCAGCTGGGGATCCCAGGATTGTATAGCACAGACATTACAAAAGTACCCATAAAACTAGGGAACTAGTAAATCTACTTAACAGAGCAGGGCTGTAGCTTGTTTTAAGTACAAGTATTAAAAGCAATACTGAGTGTACTCAGAGGATTATACATATTTCTATCTTCTTAGTTTATTTTTTTGTTAAATAAGAGTTCCTTTTTTCAAATAATACAGGCTGTACTGTTTACTGACATGAAATCAGTGGGACTATACAGAGTAATAGGTGTTTTTAAGAACTGGGCCATACCTTAGCAACAACATTCTGTAGTGGCTAGCATTAAGCCAAAAGGACATCAGACAGAGCCGGCCACAGGGGTGGGAGGTGTGGACAACTGCCCAGGGTGCCATTGTCAGACCCTATCCTCCCACACACATCTTGCCTTGCCCTATGTTCGTGCCATGTGGGAGCTGTTGGGGGATTTCAGTGGCAACTAATCCCTGGGCCTAGGAGGTGGTGCCCAGCCTCACCCAGAGCTGATTGGAACTGGCCACCTAGGGCAGTGGGATAAAAAGACCCCGGGGGCTGCAGCAGCAGTGGCAGGTGTTGCCAGGCAGCATGATAGGCTGGGCAGGCCAGGCTTAGGGCAAGGTGGCAGTGCCCAGTGAGAAAGTGTTGTGGCTGGGTGGCACCAGCTTACGCACAAAGGGCTTTGCCATCACTAACCTGCTGGGGCTGAAGATTGAGCTACAGCCCCACCCTCCATCCACACTGCTAAGGGTGAGGGCGGCCAGGTGGCACTGGGCAGCAATACCCTGCCACTGGGGCTGGGTTTCAACTTTGCCTAGGGCACCATTTTCCCTAAAGCTGGCTCTGATATCAGACTAACTAGTGCTGTGCTACAGTCATCAGATCTGTAGATAATAAGAATGTGAATCAAATTGTCTGCCTTTAGAGCACTAAGGCAATAATCTTAGTCATATTCTCCATATGGTAAAATAAGAAAGTTGGTAATATTATAAACATGAGTTTTTAAAGAAATACATGACTCAGGAGTAGTGAAAAGTTTTCTAATTTTAAGGCTGTGAGAGAGCTTTGGTGTGAGCAATGCTGTTCCTGATTCACATAGAACTAACTACACCACAAACAGGAGAAAGAAAACCTTGGTGTGTAAAGTAAAGCACATGAGTAAGTGTTTTCAGGATCCACGCCAGAGCCTAGTACTTAATTTTTTTACTTAACTGAAAAAGCAGTTACTCCATCATGCAGTATGCTGGTATCAGTGGAAAACTGCATTATCTTAGGAACAGAGGCCCATTCTTCCCCTTTTACTTGTCCCTACTATATATTTATCCCCTTGTTGCGTCATCTTTGAAATGTCTATGAACTCTTTGAAGGAGGGACCTTTTTCTTAAAATATGCATTTGGAAACACCTAGCATACTTTGATACAATTCAAATAAGCAATGAATTCAGAATGGAAAGAAGGCACGTGTTTTCTCAGTTTAACTTAAAGGAAGAGAAACTTATTAATATTTCGAATCTATTTAGAAGTTTTGATCATTTAAAATCTTCAAATGATCATATATCTTGAATAAAAATATCTGTGGGGTTGTGGAGAAGGTGCTTCCAAAGAGCTGGACAGTGATCTGCTGAAACCAGAATCATCTGTCCTTGATGAATTACTAAATGACATATGAAATTTTAAAATGGAAAAACTGTCAATATCCATAGTCACCTGGGTAAATTTTCAATTGTTCCTAAGTAACATGGAAGCCTACATTCCATTTTAAGAAGTGACTTAGGCACTTGAAAGAACCCCGTGACATTCAATAGAGGGTAGGCACCTAAATCTGCATTGGTGCTTTGTCTAATACTACTAGATACCTGCAACTTCAGGCACCTAAATACTAGGGCTGTGCAAAGCTTCAGTCCCTGATTCAATTCGGTGGCTGAATCGCTGAATCCAAATTGAATCAGGAGATCCTTTAATTTTTTTAAATCAAATCAGAACCCTCCGAATCAATTTGGAGAGATTTGGAAAGATTTGGCAATTCAGACATAGACACAGCTTTATATGTTTTTTCCACATACCTCTAGGTAGCAGGCAGCTCATGAATGCTGAGATGCTGGGGAGATGGAGTGTCCTACAGGAGTGTGGGGGGCTCTCCAGCACACTCAGCAGCAGACCTGGAAGTGGACCAGAAGCACTTCTGGTCCACTTCCGGGTTCACCGCTGAGCATGTGGGGCCCTCCCCACACTCCTGTGGGACGCTCCATGCACCCCCACACCCCACCATTCACGAGCCGCATCTGATACCTTGAGGTATGTAGAAAAAACATTTAAAGCTGTGTCTATGGTTGAATCGCTGATTCTCTGAATCAGCATTGAATCTTCAGATTCGGATTTGGCCTAATTGAATCAACGAATTGAATCACTGTCCCTGATTCAGGCCAAATCTGATTCCAAATTGAATATGGCCCACTTCGCAAGCCCCTACTAAATATCTTTATGAACTTGGGCCTAAGTATCTCAGTTGCATTTAAAAATGGTATAGGGTAAGTTTAACTGAGTGGTACACCTATGCAGAACATAAGAACTGCCATTTACTAGGCTGTACCATAAATCTCTCTAGCACAGTATTGTCTCATGCAGTGGCAGGGAGTGAATTTGGAAGTGGTGAGAGGAGATGGCACATGGCGTGTCCAGAATTTTCATGCTCTTCTCCCATTGGAGCTTCCAGCATTCAGAAGTTTGAGAAATTCTGATCCAAAAGCAATACATTTATTTACCCAAGAAGACTGCTCTGCATTCAAAAGCTTGTCTAAATCTATACAAATACTGCAGTTGATCCAATAAAAAAAATATATCACCCACAAAAATCTTTGCCTCTCTCATATTTCCTGGACCACCACAGCTACATCACTCCAATACTACCACTTCTATTTACCATGTTTAATACCTACATTTTCTTCATGAATTTGTCTAATCCCCTTTTGAACTGGGTTAAACTATCAGCCTCTAAAACATCTTGTGGCAAGGAGTTCCAGAAGTTAAATACATGGGTGTGTGTGTGTGTGTGTGTGTGTGTCTGTGTCGTTTCATTTTATGTCCCCTAGTATTCTGTCAGAGATAATAAACAATAAATCCCTATTTACTTTCTCTGCTCCATTTAATATTTTGTAAACCTCTATCGTGTACTTTCTCTGGGATCTTCTTTTAAGATGAAAAGTCCTGGCCAAAAGAAGCTCCTAGCCTGGCCTAAGGAACAGGACAGGACTGTTCTGGGACACACGGCACCTGCCCTGAGACTGCTACCTCTCAAACTGGAAGTGAATTAGACACAGAACTTACGGTACTGCTGTACATGCACCTCTTTACTAACAACTACATTATTTCTGGTTCATGCCTAATGCAGGCATAGTATGTTTCAGCGTAATGGTGGCATGTCTCAGCAGGGTGCCATAGTCACATAACCTTGGAGACATTTCACTTAGAACTTGAGGGTTTTGGTTAAATAACCAAAAGATATCAAAAGATGAAAAGCTCTAATGAATGTATGAGTGATCTTGGAAGATGTATTCCTTTGAAGACTGTTTCCAAATTCTTTTGCAGTGAAAAGAGAAAGAGAGCATGTACAAATAGTTGCTGAAAGGAAACAATCTTTAGGTAAAACAAATGATTTAATTTTAAAGAAACAAAATACTTTTCAAGTGAAGCAAACACCAGAATCAAATCAACGCACAGGCAATCAACTGAATTTAATTTCCAAGTTACACTTGAAAGGCTTCAATAGTTTACTCCGTCCCAAATGCTACATGAAAACTTTCAAATAGATAGCCTGAATCCAAGTGTGACAGTCTAAGTTAATAATTAAAAATGTAACTAAACTGTCCTGTGAAGATCCCAAATCAGAGCAATTCTTCATATAAAGACAAATGTAACTTCCACTCCTACCTGCGGCTTTGCTGGAGAAAACAGACTGTGCACCAGGGAATGATGAATGTGGTGGCGGGGAGGCGGTGGGATTGTTTTCTCCAGTACTGTGGCTGGATAACTTTGCAGCTTTAGATGCAGCTATGGGGCTTTGTTACTTCTTTGGTTGCTACTCAGATCCTTTGTGGAGAGTTTAGCTTTTTCCCTCCATGCAGCAGTGGATCCAATGGCCCACCCTGTATTCTTGCCTAACCTAACATGCCACACTGTTGTAGAGAGGGGTGTCAAGGACTGTTGTGGGGGAAATTCAGGAATCTTCATTTACCACCTTCATAGTCTATACTTCTGTGCAGGGAAGTGTGTTAATCACACTGTGTTTAGAGCTTCAGGCTGGACAAATGGGACATTTACTCCATAAAGACTGTATACTAGCACCATGTAAGACCTGCTTGCTCACAACTGAGTGTATGTTGTTCTGCTCCCATTCAATATAAAGCTTAGAGTGCAGTTAGGCATACCTATCTACTGTAAGAACTGCTGGACTAGAATAGCCCATTAAATATGGCGGCCAATGCTGGATGAATTAGTGGAAAGTATTAAACCTCTATCATGTAGTGACTGGGCAGTTTTGCACAAATGGGGCAGGCAGTGACAGTGGCCAGGCTGTTGTCAGTGCTGAGCCAGCAGCAGCAGTAGCTACTATCTTTGTACCCTCCCCTAAGTTGGTGTCTGGAGCTGGTGCTCTGCTTTTTGCCACCCACTTAATTATGCTACTGTGAAGTGAGAGATCAGTTATGCCTTCAAGAGGCTAAGGAAAAGCTGGGAGGCATAGATAGTGCTTAGTCTGGTTGGTTTATGACTCAAGGACATCAGGACATTGTTGTGCTTAGCAGCTGTTCCAAGTGGAGGAGATGAGATTAGGCCTGCTCCTTCTGTGACCACTGGTGTGGATATTAAAGCTTCTATGTGCTCAGTTGCTGTTCCTCCTGTAGTGGACCCTGCTGAGGCAAAGCTATGATTCAACCCTTGCTGTGCATTCAACCCTTGGGGCAGGGGGCAGAGGAAGCAAAAACAATAAATTCCCACTGCCCCTATTTAGCAGCTGTTGCCATTTTGCCTTATGTGGTTTTGTGAATCAAAGGTTTGGGCAATGGATACATATTTTATATAGGGGGACCGGTATATAATGCTATAAACATATCTGATTCAGTACCATTGGTATGACATTTGCAATGAATCATATACTGTACTTACTTCCCAGCTAGCCTGTAACACTCCATACACATTCAGAGTAGTTTAGTTGAATGATGTCTAATTAAAACATAACAGAAGCAACATGTCAACCAAATGGGTAGTAAATGACATTAATAAATTAAAATCCCCAGGAAGAAAATAACTTAAGCAAAGTCCAGTTAAATAGACACAACTGCAAAATGCTAATGGGCATTAAAAGTGGGTTCAGTTGGAAACAAAGGACACAAATCGAAGTCAACACCCCTTCACAAAGAATTCACCAAATGAACAACTCTAGAGCACATGAGTAAGATCAACTCAGTTATTATTAAAATAGGACAGAAAATATGACCAAGACAAACTGACAGTTTGTCTCTGAGGGTACTTTCAGCTAATTATTACAGCATTGACTAAAACCACATGCTTTGTCCAGGTCTGTCTGGTCTGTGGACTGTATGTAGACAAAATTGGGTAATAATTCAATAGATCTCCAGAAACACAGCTTGTTTAGTCTTATCATGGTAATTACAATTCTAATGGCATAAATGTCAGAGTCTGGGTTGCAAAAATGTGTTCACAAATACATTTGTATTCATGTACCTTACATGTATATATAATTTTATATTGTATTCATGCAAATTTATATTTGCTTTTGCAAATGTTCATTTATATGTCTAATTGGTCACTTGTGTGTTCAATGCATATGCCTAGTTATGGTAACAAATAACAGATAACTGCTACTTGTCTGTACAAATTATGAACCTGGAATTTTTAACCCAAACTCTTAAGCGTTCCAACACATTTACATCTTAATGCCATTGTTAATAAAATGGCAGCATCTTTTCCAATCTGTCCATAAACTTATTTCCAGAGGAAAACATGACATGAAGGAGCACTGGGTCATTAGTTCAAATTCCTATGACCCCGAAAACCATGTCAAATAATCTCGTTCATAAACTTTTCAAGCCCCACCTAAAAAATATAGTTAGGTCTCTTTTTCCCCCCACAGATCATGTAGAAGGCTGTTTCATGATACATCTGGTCAGCAATTTTACGACAAACCAGAATATGCTCATAAACTCCCTGTTCATTGAACATCTTTGCTAAATCTCAGGCAAGGTTTTAATGGAACCCAGGCTGAATTCACTTCTGACTGCAGCCATGGGCCCTGGAGACCCCTTTGTAGCTCTTCAGTGAAACGGACAAAACATGAATTTCAGGAAACAGCTATTGGATTGGAGAAGCTTCTGATTTGCCAAAATGTATTACCATTATCAGGATAAAATTTAACTAAGAAAGAAAAAAAGGCATTTCCTGCAAACTGGGAAGCCTGCTCCTTGGCCATCCCTATTGCAGAATCTCTCAAAACATTCAGAATGTTCTTCAAGTGTTTAGAAACCTTCTAATTTCCAGCTTCAGTTTCCCTGTGATCATTTTCTACACAGTTGTTATTGCCGTTACCTTGTCATTTTGCTTAAATAAGTCTACTACATCCCTGATACTTATCTTCCTGACCTTTATACAGAGTAATCATATCTTCTGCCATAGTCCATTTTCTAGGCTAAACATGTAAGCTATTTTCATTTCCTTGTGCATGGTCTGGCCGCCATTCCCTTGACCATTTTCTGCACCTCTTTCAATGTTTATTTATCTCTCTTAACCATGGGTAGGCAGTAGTGTACATGGTATTTCAGAAAATGCTTTATTTGATGACATTGGTCAATGATTTCCTATATCTATTGGAAGTACCTCTCCTGATACAATCCTGAGATTGCATCTGTCTTTTTCATAGCAGCATCCATTTTCTATCTTATAATCACTGATTGTCTAACGCAGAGGCTGGCAATCTACGGTTCATGGGCTGGATCTGGCCTAAAGAGCAATTTTATCTGGGCTTCCCAAGCCAGATACTGTCGGTGATTTGGTAATGAGGGAGTGTCTCTGGCAATTTGTTGGTGGGCAACAGGGCAGGGCAGGGGAGATTTGAACATGCAGTGGGGGCCATAAGGAATGGCAGGAACAGTAGCCAAGTCAGAATTACAGGCCTGCTGTAGAGTTAGCAGTGTTATTTCAGCCTGCCCCTCCTAAAGGTTGTCAACCCCGATCTAATGTACTTGGGTCTTTTTCCTGTGTCATTTCCAGTTGATTAGCTCTCTGCTGGTAGATAAAATTTTTGTTGTTGATCACTATGTAAGTGATCTTGTACTTTTTACAAGTCCATTTTATGCCATTTCTATTACCCAAGTCCTCAAAGTCATACAGTTTTTCCTGCATGATATTCCAGCTCCCTCTACATTGATGATAGCTGCCAAATCTATATCATCAGCAAATTTCATTAGGATATTCCTACTTCTTTTCCCAGTGCTGTAAATGATAAGATCATAAGAAAACAGAGACATAGGATCCTAGGACAGTAGGACTGTAAAGGATCTCAAAGTCAGCTAGTTCAGCCCCTTGCTTAAAGCAGGATAATTCCTTAGTAAACATAATACAAAATAAGATTGGTGTGAAGACTGTAAAGTGAAAAATTCCACTAGTTGCCTCTCTCCAGCCTGATAATTCCCCTTTCAGTGCAATCTGTGGTCTTCCATTTGATTAGTTTCATACCTACCATTATAATTCCTCTACTAATCTTCATTTTTTCCATCTTAAAATGTCCCATGTGGCAAATGCAGACATATTAAAGCTACTGTATTTCTCTCATCTAAAAACACCAGTTTTGTTATAAAAAATAACTTTGGTAAACCTTTGCTGTATATTATCTTTTTTTTGTTTGTTTGTTTTTACTAAATTTCATATTTTAAATTATTCTTTCCTTCAAAACTTTTTCTAAAACCTTACCTATTTTTCAGTCAGACTAGTAAGATGTAGCTGCCTGGATCACTATTTTCCCTTTCCTGCAATATGGGCACATCTACACATCACTGTACGGCACCATTGCTACAGTGCCAAGCATGGCACAGTATGGGTGGTTACTGCACCATGTGTGTGGTGCACGGTTAGATTTCACTGCTGCGTTGCTGTAGTGGCATGGGGAAGCATGCCACTACAGTGACTTAGCTGCCAATCATGTGTATACCCACGTGATCACTACATTGCCGTAGAGTGTTGCTACATCACCATAGAGTGATGTGTAAATGTGACCTATAGTTACTATACTCAGTATTCTCCAGTCCTACAATACTGATTCTGACTAGACAGATTCATCCTTGCTGCTGGATAAATGCAATTTGATGCATCTGTAGCTCTGGTTCCATTGCTTTAGTGTACAAACATCACCATTTTTTCTCCCTGACCTAGCTAGATGAGGTATAGTCCTTTCACTAATAGTCTTGTATAAGTAACTAGTGCTCCTATCAATGCCCTTTCTTTTTGTTGTCCATATTTTTAATGTTTGCTGTTCTTTTATTCTTCACCATAGCTTCATTTAGTTAAGTCTTCTTTTCCTGTGGCTTAAAACCATTCTTTGTGTGGTCTGTATGTTTTTCTTATAAGACATACCAGTTTTGGTTCAGTAAAGAATCTGTAACTGGATGAAGATATCATGATCCTTCAGCAATTTTTTAGGCATTTTTCTTAGGTTTTTTACCTTTTCTGCAAATTAATCTTAGACATGCCTGTCCGAGACCTGAAACATGACAAACTCTCTTTGGAGTTTTTAAGTCCTAATTAAGCCACATGCAAACAACATATACCAGTAGTTTTAATTTCTTATCCTTGTCAGGTAAAAAGCTCTGTTTAGAGTTAATGCCCTTTTACTGATTTTTTAAATTGATGTTTGGGCTAATGATGATTATGTGGCTATTTCTTTTTCATGAAGTCCCAAATATTACAGCGATATATACATATTTATTCTAATCAGTGATTTTGAACTTTATTGAATGCATTAAAGACACCTGATATTTGTTCATTTCTGCTTTGGAGGACACAGGTTGGCTTTTGTGCCTATCTACTGAAGACTAGCAATTGTTAAATTATATATTTCCAAATCCCAGGAACACAGTGATCCTAATGGTCCAGACTAATGGTCAGTTTTACAAACTGGCTCAGCATCCAAGACCAATTCTTATTCAGGTATTAAAGTAAGTTACCAGCAGCTTGGCTACAAAGCTTTTTTTTTACCTCTGAATTCAACGGTGGGACTGCTACACTTTGTTGACCAGCACCTGCATCCAGTGATTGAGAGTTTTGGTGCTGCCAGTGCACATGTTCCCCTTCACCCTCGGGTTGCACATGCCCACCAGCATGTGGACCATAATGGACCACAAGGGATCAAGCCCCCTCCTGATGCCCTCCTTCAGCCGCCTCACCAGTGCCTGCATGTCTGGTGACAGCGGCCTGCCCCAGCCAGGAACATTGATCCCCTGGAAGCTCTCCATTTGGCTCTGAAGTTCCCTCACTACAGGGATCACCTGGCTAAGGAGGGCATCACCAGCACTGAGGGTCTTGGTGGCCTCGAGGAAGGGCTCGAAGACCATCAAGATCTGGGAGATGGTATTCCACTCAGCTCTGTTCAGGGGGCCACTGATCCCAATCTCCCCGAGCAAGGCCATCTCATGGATGGCCTTCTGTTGCTCCACCAGTGTCTCAAGCATCAGGTATGTGGAGTTCCACCGAGTCTCCACATCCTGCATGATTTTGTGCTGTGGGATGTTCAGCTCTGCTTGTTTGTCCTGCAGTATTTGTCCCCCTTGATGCTCCAGTGAACATAGCCTGTGACATTTCTGCATTTGGAAATGAGCTTGCTGGTGGTGCTGGTACCATCACCAGCAGCCCTGTCCCCCTGCAAGGCATCTCTAACAATGAGGTAGAACTTGTGTGCCACACAGCAGATGACACAAAGTAGGCAACACAGACCGCCTTGACCATATTGGCTCCATTGCTGGTGATCATGAACCCCCAGGTGAGCTCACCCTGCCCAATGAGCCACCCCTGCACCAAGTGGTTCATGGCCCCCATGATCTGTTGCTGTGTGGGGCTTATCCATCACCTTGGCTTGACGGAGAGCCCACCAACAGCCTGGCTGCTCGCACCAGTGCCCTGTGAGGGAGAGGCATTATCTCCACCGCAGCTGCTCCAGATGTCTGAGGCCGCCTACAGACCTGCCTTGTGCAGCTCCTCCCTCAAGTACTCCCTGCATACCTCATACAGGGAGGGCACCACCATCTGGTACGTGCAGGCACTTGGTATGATGGGGCCACTAGTGTCATGAGCCGCCTGAACCTTGGCCACTCAACTAAGGAGAAGGGGCTGGCCATCCACAGCAAGCATCTCCTCAGTGCTCTGGGTGATCTCGCTCACCTTTGCAACGCACCCCCTCTTTCTGTCAGTCTTTCTCCTGCTGTTGGGTGGCCTGCCTCTGCTTTGGGTGGATGGGGGCTATGGAGCGAGAGCAGAACTTCCTTTTGGGCTCACTCCCACTGGTGCCAGGCTGAGGAGAAGCAAGGCCAAGGGGGTGGTGCCTGCAGAGATGCATAGGCATCCCTGTGGTGCTCATGTGTTTTGTTGCCTTGCCCCAGCTGGTTCTGGCTTGGCAGTGCAGGCAAATAATATATGTGGGATCATCTGCTAGCTCAAAATGAACCCAGACCACATTACCCACTTGCTTATGGGGTGTGGGTACATGTGTGAATGCTGTAATTTCCCCCTCCTCAGCAGGCAGAGGCACAGCAACAGGAGGAGCAGACTCAGCTGAGCCACTTGCCCCCACCACCTCTACCTCAGCCTCCTCTGAAGTGCCTTCTAGGATAGGAGACCTGGCTCTAGGGGAAACTTGAGGGGTGTGGAGCGCAAACTCAATGATTTCCCCCTCCTTCCCTAGAATTTCCCTTGCTATGGCGCACAGATCCAGCTCTTCCTCTGGCACTGGAAGGCTCAGTATGGGAAGTGAAATGGACTGGTGCTACTGCTTGTTGTCATGGTGGTAGTGGTGGGGGCTTATGGCTGGTGCTCTTGAAGGGGATGCACACTCAGCCACAGGCAGTGGTACTGGAACTGCTCCCCTCTCCTTGCTGCCTATAGAACTGGAAGCCTCATCCCTGTTAGTTGTAGGAAAGAGCCTGCATCTCAGTTTGGGGGAGGGGGGGAGGGAGGAAGGAACTTACATCTCTCTCTCTCCCCCCTCTTCCACCCCTCCCTGAAGACTGGCCACCTGCCTTTCCACCACGCTTCACAGTATGTTTCATAGTGTCTTATTTTTATAAAAAAATATATATATTTAATGTGCTTTTCTATATAAAGTCTATATTATACTATACTGCAAGATATAAATGTATAAAAATAAAAATATATAAATGTAGGTGCCTTCCTATATAAATTCAATAGTATAATATCCAATATAATTATGAAATTGAAAATAATAAATCAGTGAATATAATAAAATAAAAAAGGGTCATGAAAGAAAGCAAAAGGTATTGTGGAATCCCACTTGCTAGGCTAGCAAGTAGGAAATCAAATCAATACTAATAATAGTAGCCTTTGTTGTCTAACGCTCCTGAAAGACAGCTCAGTAACTGTTTGCAAAAAGCAGGCCAGTTCAAACAATGCTGCCTTTTATGCTGTTTTTCCATCCCTCCCTCAGAGCACTGGGATTGGAAGGGACCTCAGGGAAGGATGACAGTCACTGGCCAGCTATGCAGGCAATATGAGAACAGTCCTTCCCCCCTCCTCCTCCCCCCCTTCATTTTTTGTTGCCCTGCAGGCAAGCCCAGCTTCAAAACTTAAAATGTTTTGAAACTTTCAAAATGTTTCGATTGTCCCATTTTGTTTTGAGGCAATCTCGAAGCACTTTGTTTCATTTCAATTTCACTGTTTTGAGCTTGAAATGAGTTGAAACAGCAGCAAAACAAAACAGCTGGCAAAATTTTGCACAGCCCTATAGATTAGAAGGTGAATATGAGCCAACAGTGTGCTCTTGTTGCAGAAAAAAAGGGCAACAGTATATTTAATTGTATTAACAGGAATGTCACCTGCTAACCAAGGGAAGTGATTTGACACTCTATTCAGCACTGGTAGAAATTTAAGTTGGAGATCATGAGGGTGGTCAAGCATTGAAAAGGCTATCTAGAGAAGTTGAAAATTTCCAGGGATGGAGATCCTACAAGATCAGGTTGGACAGACACTTGGCTGTTTAGTGAAGGATGATTTTGCCGTTTGCAGGGGGCTGGACTAGATTACTTTGTGAGGTCTCTTCCCACCCTACTTTCCTATGATCCTATAATCTCTTATTACATAATCTGAAACATGACAAATTTCAGAGCTAGTCCTTATCTGGCAAGGTCATGCATACTAAAGTATGTGCAGAGAGAGGTTATTAGCTGTGTTAGTCATAAGTCAGGCAGAAGGCAAAGTAGAGATGCAGCACCTTATAGACTAACTGAATCAGAGATACGAAAGCTTTCATGATGATGAAGTGGATTGTGGCTCATGAAACCTTATGCATCTCCGATTAGGTTAGTCTACAAGGTGCAGCTCTACCTTCACTTGGCCACATCTACATGAGATACTGACCGCACAGCCATTTAATACTCATGTATGACTAGTGCATACAAGTACTAAACGACTGTGCAGTAGCCAGAGTTGCTGGACAGTGGTGTTGCTGAATGGCTTTATGGTGATGCTGACTGTCCAGTAGCTCGTTACTACTGCTCAGTAGTGTCACATCACACTTCGTGCCCTGCAACACTACTGCACATGAATAACCCTTGTTTTGTTTTTTCTTTTAAGAGTAATGAAAACAACATGTTAACTTTTTTCTCAGAGATTGCAAACTAGGTAAAAGCTTCATTTGTGTACTTAAGTTGAAGTGGCTTATGCTTATTCAGTTACAGAATCCTAGTGTGCTGTTGCTACCCTCAGAATAATGGAGCCACTAAAAATCAGAAAGGATACCTTATTCTTTGCAATTACATAAAAGGAAAGATAGCTGATGAGGTATGAGATGACTAACAGTGTCAGACAACTGGCATTGGGTTCCTGTTGCAGGAAATCAACCACCAGAAGTTGATAATTTCTTGTTGGAAGCTTCTTTCTTTTTAATTGTCTGTGTTTTTCAATATTTCATTTTAGCAACTTGAAAATATACACAGTGCTACTGGTCTTCAGATAGTCATTCCTCACATAGAGACTGGAGAATTAAAAAATACACTTAAGCAAACTAAAACGTTAGCTCTTAGATATATGTAGTAACTGTGTTTCCCACAGAACTATCTTGACTATGGCAGAATAAAGGAAAGGAGCTGCCTTCACTTTCCCTGTTAATTGCAATGGGAAAAAAAAAACAAAAAACTGCTTTATGTAATGCCCTGGGTTCCTCTCTTGCTCAGAGACTCTGACAAAGTAAAGACTACAGATCAGATGGAAGTTCATACAATCATAGAATAATAGGTTGGGACTTACCAAATTCATGGTGGAAGTAGAGCATGCTGCCGCTCCTTTAATCTTGCATATTCCTCCCCATGCACCTCGCCCCCTCACCCCCCACTTGCTGCTGATCAGCAGAGGACCCCGCTGCTTCTTCCTGATCAACAGGAAAGCTAAAACTCTGGTTTTAAACATGGCACCATTTTTGCCTCCCTGCCAGTCAGCAGTAAACAGCAAGGCCATCTGGCCAGCAAACAGCAAGGCCATCCCTCAGCCGGTCAGTGGTGGAAGGCAAAATGGCACCATATTTAAAACTGCAGTTTTTGCTTCCTTGCAGATCAGGAGTGAGCTGCAAGTGGGGCCCCTCCACCAATCAGTAGGGGGAGGGTGCATGGGAACTTGCAAGATTAAAGGAGCCACAGTGCACCCCACTTCTGCTATGAATTCAATAGGTCCTAATAATAGGGCTAAAAGGGACCCTAGCAGGTCATTGAGTCCAATCCCTGCTCAGTCCTGGGTCATCCCTGACCAAAACACCTCAGTCAAGTGCCTGTCTATGCTGCTTTTATGAATGGCTATGGGTGGAGATTCCACCACCTCCCTGGGTAGACTGTGCCAATGCTTAACCACCTTCATATTGAGAAAGGTATTCCTCATCTCCAAACTAAATTTCCCTTGATGCCAGTTAAAACCATAGCTCTCTATATTGTCCCCAGTAGCCACAGAGAAGTCTAACTCCATTCCCTAACAACATCTTTCAGATATTTGAAAACTGTTATAAAATGCAACTTCAGTCTTTTCTTCTCCAGACTAAATAATATTTGTTTTTTCAGCTGATCTACATAAATCATGCTTTCCATGCCTCTGTCACTTCTAGCTGGATTCTTTTTCATTTGTCCACATCTTCTTTGAAGTAAGTAGCTGAAAACTGGATACAATACTCAATTTGAGGCCTCACCAGTGCCAAATAGAGTGGAAGAATCAATACTTTCATTTGCAAGTGATTCTCCTATTAATACAGCCAAGTATGGTATTGGCTATTTTTGCAACAAGAGCACACTATTGGCTCTTTTTTAGCATATAGTTCATTGTAACCCCCAGCTCCTTTTCTGCAGTATTACTACCTGGCCAGTTCTTCCTATATCTGTATTTGTTCTGTGATTGCCCCATCCCAAGAGCAAGACTTTGCACATGTCCTTGCTGAATTACATCCAGTTGATTTTGGCCCATTTCTCCAGATTATCAAGGATGTTCTGAATCCCAGCCCTGTCTTTCAGAATGTCTGCAACTCCACCCAACTTGGTGTCACCTCCAGGTCCTTTGCTTCCCAGACACAATTAAGTTAGAGCAGGGGTGGGCAATTATTTGGGCCCAAGGGCCACATAGGGAGTTCTGATGAGCTGTTGCAGGCCAGGTCAGCACCCTCCTCTTCCCCCAACAACTCACCAAAACTCCCTATTGAGAGTGGGGAGCAGTGTTCGGGAGTGGGACAGGCATGATCCGCTTCCTGCATGCCCTGCTGTGAGG
>NW_005842892.1:152998-157780 GCF_000455745.1 Alligator sinensis
GGAAGGGGGAGGTGGGGGGTTGCATGCAGCAGAGCTTATCTGGATGGCGGTTGCCCTTGCAGTTCTCCACAGGGGGCTAAGCCCTACCCAGGGTACCAGTGCCATGATCCCACCCACACCCACCAGCTCCAGCCCTAACCCAGGCCCTGGCCAGCATATAGCTTCTGGCAAGGCTGTTCCCAGAGTGGCTGCAGCCAGCCAGGCTCACATTGTCACTGGGAGGCAAGGGGAACGCAGTAGCACCAGCTGGCTGGAACTTCACCAGGAACAGCTGCACTGGAAGCTGCATGCTGGCCAGGGCCAGTGGGGCTGTTTTGCTTCCAGCTGCTGGTACTGCTGCTAACAGTCAGAGGCTTCAAAGTTCAACAAGTGAGCTATGCAGAACTTGCTACTTGCAATTTCCCTTCGCTTTGATAAAATGTTCTCATAGAACTTGTGAAGAATGAGAGGGGGTGAAAGATGGAGGAGGCCATTGGAGTGCGAGCTGACTGGACATATCCTGAGGATTTCCTAGAACATGGTGACCTCAAGTCCTTATGAAGAGAGTAAAAGAAAGAAGATAGCCATCTTGAGAGGAGGGAAATAGCCAGCTTAGCTGCAGAGATCATAAGGAATGTGCACACAGGTGAACCAGCATAAATACTGGTGCATTAACTTGGAATTCTGTTTCTGAAAACACTGGGACATGTATCCCAGTAATAATTTGTCATTGAATCAAAGAAAAGATACAAAAGGTATGCAGTGGGGCAGAAGGAAATGTATTTGCAGTTTCAGACATGAATAAAAAAAAAAAAAATAGTCCTGTTTTCATTTGGATTCTGATCCAAAGGCTCCATCTGATTATGATGTACTTCGAATCTAACACAGTAGTGCTCTATCCATGTCCGGACTTGGCCCACAGAGGTGCGTAATTTGGTTTATGGGACTCGCCATGGGTCCAGAAAGTCACCAGCAGGAGAGTGGTGGCAGCTTTAATTGCTCTGGCTCCCAGAGTTGTGGCAATTAACACTGCTATCATTCCCCCCACCAACTTTTCAGGCCCATGAGGAGCCTCATGGGCTGTATAACATGGTCCCATGTGTGGCACCAGGCCCCTGGCCACCATGTGGCTGCATGCCCTCTGGTGCTGCTCTAGCCTCATTAATTACTCAAGCTCTGAACCTGCCCCTGGTAGGGACCAAGGCAGTCAAGTGCCCCCTGGGCACTAATGAGGCCTCCTTACCTCCCCTTCCAGCCTCATCCCAAACCACCAGTAGAAACAGTAATGTAAATCATAAGCCCCTGGACTGCAACATAAACAACAACATAGCATAATAATAGCAAAGTAGCAACCCTCTGTCCCTTTAAGAGGACAAACTTTTACCCTGAGTATAGCATGCCTCCTAGTCAGGGTACCTCATAAGTTCCCTGGGTGTCCCTGCTTCTGTAGGCAACAAAGCTATCAGCCCAGTATCCCCCAGACAGGAGCTCCTTCCCCTGTAGCAGCCAGGGAAAAACTCCCTCACCAAGCCCAGGCTTGGTCTTATATAATCCCAGGGCCCTGCCTACATCTGGTCAGGTGACTGCCTGTGCTGGCTGCTAATTTACTTATTAGCCCTGTTGCCCCAGCAACCAGCAGCTGCTGCTTCCTGCTTAGCCTGCAGAGCTCCCTGGCTGGGCTGCTTTTCCTCTTAAAGGAACGGACCCCCAGGCTCTCTCTTACATGAGATCATTAATTTTAAATTGCATCTGGAACATAAGAGGTGGGATTTTCAAATGCACTTGGGTTTCTCCAATTTAAATACGAATTCTTCTGCCTTCTTTAGCTTGTACAGCTAGTATCAAAGTACAGATGTATGGCTGCAGGCCACTCTTCTGGTTGTCATTTCAGGCCTGCAACTAAAATAGTCACTGATAATTCACTGTGTATTGCCAACATTCCAAAAATGTATTCATACAACTTAACGGAACATTTTGGCATGCCTTGTTCTGAGGTGTCATTCTGGAAAAACAGTTTTTAGTCAACTTTTATGGTTTGGGGGTGTTTTTTAGTGTGTAAAACTTTAGTTACAGTGGTAAAGGTGTAACCCAAGTGGTACTCCAAGACGTACCCCCTCTCCAGTTGAAGGGATCAGAGCAGGTGCATGAGTGCTGTGGGAGGTGTAGGGACCTTCCTTCGCTATTGAGCAGTCAGCTCACCAATGGGGACTTAACCATATACCTTTTAATGAGAGAAACAGTGGTGGGAACACAACATATATAAACCAGGGGGTATAGCGGACACTACAATACCCTGAGGGGATAGGATTCAATAAAGGTTAGGCATTCACATTCGTAGACTTATTCATCTAATTAACAAAAGACAGGTTCAACAAAATATTAAACACAAGCAACACAATAAACAACACTGATTGACAAAATATAAAATGCATAAAATACAAAACCCCACATAACAAGAGCCATAGGGCGTAGGTACCTGGTGGGGAGAAGAGGGAAAACACAATGACCCCCTCCACTCCAACAAGAATTTCTCTATCACTTCATTCACCCTTATTTGATGCAGCTGGGATTTGAAATTAGATCTCCCACATGGTAGGCAGAAACTCTACCACACAGGCACCACTGCTGGGCCTGCTGTTCCCTGCTAGGGCTTTTGATTTTCTGGAAGCCCCTGCATCATATCAAGCTGCCCTGCCTCTTGCTGTAGAAATTGGAAGCAGAGCTGGGAGCCTCTCCAATCCCTGCATGACTTTCTTCTGGAGCCAGGCAGGGAACCTCTCCTGCTGGCTGTAGCCTCTTGCTGGGGATCCTGGAGTCCAGCAGAGAGCCTCTCCTGCAGACCATGCTGCTGAGAGTTCAACCGCTGCCTGCAGGTTCTGCTCCTTTAGGCTCTTCTGGGGTAACTGCTCCTGCCCTGCTAACCCAGCTCTTGCCAGCTCTTTGAAACTTCTTCCTCATTGTCCCTCTCAGGTCTCTTCCAAGTCAGCTACACTGCCCCATTTATCCCCCTCCAGGAGCCAATCAGGGGACATGGAGGGTGAGTCACTGGGGCCTGATTGGTGAGGAAAGGGAATCCCAAGCTCTCCAATCATTTTTTACTCTTTCAAAACCCCTGGGCCAAATTACTACTAGCTAGCCTGTCACAAAGTTTACTTCAGTGCCACCTCTGAGCAGACTATGTAGTACCGTACCTTTACAATGGAAAACAGTATTTTCAAAGCTTTAAAACACATGGGATGTAGGGCACATTAGTGTAACTAGAGTGAGGTGACTGAGGAAGCAGCCCCAGGTGACAACTTGGGGGAGTGGTTGAAGGAAAATGCCGAAACCACAGCCACACAATTGCACCTACAGCATAGCAGCTGCTGGGGCTAGGGACAGAAGTTACTCATAAACCTGTATAAGTGACCGGAAACAGGTTCAAATCTGTAACATAATAGAAGTTCACTGCATATAAACTACTTTCAAAATGGCCAAAACTGGTTTAAGGTAAACCTGGATGGATGTAGTATCAGACTTAACTGATTTAGGTTGAATCTGTTTATTGAACTTCTGTCCCAGATCCCCTCCACATTCAAGTTAACCCACAGGCCCTCAGCATCCCAGAATTCTTTGCAACTCCCCTGCAACACCCCCCTCTCCCACATTCAGGGTAGGCAGGCTAGACTTGGCCTAAGCTGTCTGCTCCAGCTGAGTGGGGAGGCATGCTCTAGTGCCTCCAGCTTCTGGCCTGGGCCACTGTGTGGCTGCATTTCTGGAATCAAAAGGGAATGTCTGTGCACTTGCTTATCAGTTTAATCTATGCAACTTAAACTAACCTGCAAAGATTGAATCATTTCAGCCTTGGGCTTTTTAACTGTCTGTACTTAGCCTGGAAGCCACCCCATGTTTTATAGCTGCCTTGAGTGCCTGGCTTAGTTGCTATAAATTCTGGTGCGGCATGTGCTTTTATTTGGGTGCACATCTGAAATAGCTGAGAGATTAAATAGGTCCCATAATGTGGCAAAATAGGCAGAACCCTAGGTTTTGCTGTGCTTTAAAGGAAATCCCTGAGATAAAACCTTATGTGGTACTTTGCACGGATCATATCATGGGTAACTGGTGCCTCCTGAGTTTGGGGGGGGCACCTGCAGGCACTACCAGTGGTGTCAGCAGCAGGGCCAGAGCTGGTGAACTCCTGCAGGTGCTGGTGTCAGTGGCAGGGGCAGAGCTGGCAAGCTCCTGCAGGTGCTGGCAGTGGCAGCGGCCCTGTCGGGGGGGGCACGTGCCCCCTTGTGCCCCTCTATGTGTCACCTATGGCTTATATAAACCAAATATTTAACTTAGAAATGTTAAATGTTCCCTTTCCTTCAATTCTTTCTGGATTACCTGCTAGGCAGTGGGACCAACTACCAAAACGTCTGATAGGCACGCACAAGGAGCAAGACCATGGTCACTGCCATAAAAGGAGGCAGATGGAGAAGAGAACAAAAAATGGGATACCAGAAAGGCAGTAGAAAAATAGAAACAGGAAAGGGAAAAAACACGTAATGGAAAGATGTACTGACCAGAACTCCTCATTCCCTTATCTTTGCAAAGAACAATCCATAGATACTAGCACATTCTTTATGTGAAGAGAGATCAAAAATAGAGATGGGGAAAACAATTAAAACATCATTCTACTCTCAAACCTCATTGGGTCAGATTCAGCAGAAGCAAACTCCACTGACTGCAGCTGGAATTACTTACACAGAACAGATGCAATATTTGAGCTCCTTAAAAATCACAGAAGAAAGTCATGTGGCAGAGGCTGAAATGAGAGCA
>NW_005842892.1:157790-164731 GCF_000455745.1 Alligator sinensis
GCAGGAATAGCATCTCCTCTAATTACACATTCAAAAACATCCATCAAAAGCAAAGCCAGGCCCATCGTTATCTCTCCTCTCCTGCATAACAGTTCTTATAATAGTTCATAGCATCACTGACGCAGAATGCAGGGGCTTGCAGGGGAGAGAAAAGACAATGAAAAATGGAACCCCAAGGATAGGCCTGAGTCCAAAATAACAGCTTTCAGTATGTCCTGTAATTCAGTTAAGGGGGGACATGGTGATGTAGCTACCATGGAAAAGGCACAATAATGCAACACAGTGATTCTATCTTTGGGGCATAGCTTTATTAGGTGGACAGAATTTAGAACCAGAGCAAGGATTCCTGATGTGACCAGAATAACTAGTATTTCCCCTCCAATCCCTCAGCTATTCTGGCCTACAGCAAATATCATACTATTATGTCGCTAACTTCAGTCTCATTTTTCAAAGTTTTACTCATTTGTTTTGTTCAGTTCCCTGATTTACAGACACAAATATAAGGAAATTGAACACAAAGCTCATGCTTTAATGCATGTGCACTTCCGGCTACCGTTCATCTTGATTTGCTTAGAACTTTCACACATGGGTAGTGCGTTAATAGCCCTAGGTTGTTACATTTAAATCCTGTTACTTTGGCATGCACGGCAATAGTGCCCTAGTGGCAGGACCATGCTTATAATTAGTACCTCTTGTAGGAAGGTTCCATAACATCGTATAGTAGATTTTAATTTCTTTAATGTTAATTTCAGTTAAAAACAATGGGCATTTTTACATGTGTTCTGGGGCTGGGGGGGCACTTTAATTAGGGTGTCTCGGAGAGCCACTCTAGTTAAAGTGCTGCAGCATCTCGTGTATCAATGTCCCCATGCTTCAAAATGGCAGCGGCACTTTAACGAAAGCTTGTTGAATGAGCTTTCGTTAAAGTGCCCCCACTGCCATTTTGAAGCACGGGGACACTGATACACAAAACATGGAGGCTAATTAGCATGTTTCAGCAGACTTGATTAATCGAGTCTGCTCTAACATGTTGTAATTACAGTGCACTGGCGCAGCCCCCGGGACATCTACAAGCACCCAATATTGTTTGATATTCTTCAGTATCTAGGTGTGATTAATTCCCCTCCTCCTCCGTCAGGTCAGCAAAAGCGAGAGGGTAAGCATTATGTTCAGTCTCTTGAGTGGAGGGATAGATTCAGAGAGGTACAGTAGTGCAGTCACATCCTTCTTTGATTTCTGGTTCAACCAAAACCAACTGTCTATCAGCAGCATTTCTATTCAGGCAGCAGAGTGAGTCAGTTGACTTCACGGTTCTTTATAATCTAGTTGATTCGTTCTAACCTCTACATTGCACAGGTGTTAAGAAACCCCTGTCTCCTTTTCATGGTCTTTAGTGGTTCCCATAATCAAGCTATCCTTTGATCTGTAATTCTGCTGTTTGTTAGCTGCTTCTGGTAATGTAACTTCTATTTCACAGTCCTGCAGACTGTTTTAAACTCTCATGAGACATGTTAAATCAGGTGTACAAATGTCAACTGAGGTGACATAAATTCAGGTGTGGAAATAACTTTCAGTAAATCAGTGGATGTACTGTCCAGATGCTCAAGAAGGCTGAATTTTATTTTGTAAATATGAAAAGAAGATACATTTAATTAAAATACTACAGGACTAATGGAATTTTGATTATTTTTTCTAGTTTGTTGGGTTTTTATACATATTATATAAAAATTAACACACATTACAATAAAGTTACATTTGTTTTTGCAACAATTTTAAACAGAATAATATAGCCAGAGGCCCCTAGCTTATTAGTAAAGCTTCTGGTTTCTTTTTAACTGGAGAAAATTATGTGTTGCTTTATGTATGATGATGTACCACATCATTTGCACCCCCCTTTTCAAAATCCTAGATCTGCCCATGTGTGAGGGTATGCTCTGGAGTTGATGGGCTATAAATGGTATCACCTCAACCCATCTTCACTCAGCAAGGTAATTGCACTGCAGTGGTTCTCAGTGTGTAAGGATCATATAGCCTCTTAGAAAACAACAAACCTCAGGGGGCGGAGAATGCTACAGATCAACTCTTGTGAGTGCACAAAGGAAGGGAAGAGAATTCCTTGACTAATAATGATTTATTTTTAAAATAAATCCCTGGGCCATAAACAGGGATTTACCAAATTCATGACAGAAGTGTGGTGCATGGCAGCTCCTTTAATCTTTCATGTTCCCCTGTGTCCCCTCCTGTCCCCTCCCCCAGCCATTGATTGGCAGAGGGGCCCCACTACTCCCTCCAGATAGACAGGGAATCAAAAACCATGGATTTAAACATGGTGTGGTTTTTGCTTCCCTGCCAGTCAGCAACAAGCATTGGGACCACCAGCACTCTCAGCCAATCAGTGGTGGATGGCAAAAACGGCACAATATTTAAAACTGCAGTTTTCACCTTCCTGCCAATCAGAAGTGAGGTGCAAGTGTGGCTCCTTCACCAGTCAGAAGTGTAGGTGTGCGTGGGAGAATCTGCAAAGTTAAAGGAGCCACAGTACACCCCACTTCTGCTGTGAATTCAGTAAGTGCCTAGCCATGAAGTTCTTTAAACCGATCCCAACTTGATAGCTTTCTTTTACCCATCTTCCCTCCCTGCATGTCATAACACCTGAAGACTAGTGTCACTTTTCTGTAGGAGTAGAATATATTTATACTCTTACTTCACAGGTTAAGAGAAGATATGATATTGAAAAAAGGAACAAAAATGCCAATATGCAGCATTGACACTTATTTAGTCTCTTTAAGTAGCCAAAGGACAAAGGTTGGACTCTTTTGAGACTTTTGATAACAGTCTCATTCTTTATGCAATACAAATTTCTGCAGTACCCTGTTTGTGTTTAGCATGTCTTACAGTGATAAATGACTCATCTTTGGGCTAGCTGAAACAAATTGGCTCTGCACAGTTCCTGAACCTATAGCAAAGGACCTCATTGACCTATTTTGCATAGTTCAGCCATATTTAGCATTTTCTATACCACAACCTTGGAGACAATCCTCCAATACTGGCCTTTTTTTAAATGACTGTAGCGTATTGTGTCTCATGAAAGTGTCTACAGATGGGCTTCCTATTGTTCTGCCATGTTGTAGGTATCCAACTTTATATACCTTTCTTCCTTAACACATCACTCATAAGTTACTTTTAAGCCATTTCTCTCAGTCAAATTCTGGAGTTAATGGTTCAAACATTGTATGAGAGTGGGATACTCAAATGAGGGGGATTTTTTTTAATAACTATGTTTCATACAATTAACATTTTGGCTGGCAAGTTGTCCAAATTTCTTCTCTTTTATTCACAGGAGATATAACAGCCAGGTATAACATGAATCTCCCCCTCCCAGGCAGTTCCTTCTTTGTGCTGTGATATTTTTACTGGGAGATTGCTAACCATTTGCTCATAGTCTTGGTTTATCACCTGCTGTTTCCTGATATTTCATACCAAAGAGATTTTATATATATATATATATATGAAAGAGGGGCCTAAAACACAATTCTATATCCACTCCCTGAAACTTCAAAGTCAAACTTTGTAGCTGATAAACCCAAATCTATGTCAGACTGAACCAACTGTGTGGATCTGAATGGACATCCCCTAAACAGTATGCTATTGTGCTGTAGTGTAGTTCAACTACAAAGGTAAGTAAGCCATATCTATATAGCAATATAAATGGATTCTTATGTCACTACACTAGAAACAGCCAAACCATTATGGGATCAAAGAAACCCAGGATGGAGCAGAAGATGAAAACTAAAACAGTCAAATGTTCGGCATGCATCGGAGGTTGTCATATAAATCCCATGGAAGGGACTGGCATAGCCTCCTTGGAGCCCTATGATATATGGATGAAGTAGTTTAAAAACTTGGACATATGACATGTTTATACCAGTGTAATCAATCATTACACCAGTGGGTCAGACAGATGATGCAAGCCCCTACAGCAGTATATGTGATTCAAATCAGATGTAAAGTTACTGTGGGAACAATCTGCAGTAAAAATGCATGTGTATGAGTTACGCTTGTTTTGGGGTCATCTCTCTGCTGTCTCCCCAGGTTCTGTTTTCTGTAGGACAACTGTGTAAAAAATATGGTCCTCAGAACTCCCTACAGGGCTGGAAATGTGGGGGTGGTATGAGTAGTGGCAGTGTTAATTGATGCAGCTTATCTTGCCACCAAATTTCTGGCTCTACAGGGAGACCCCCAGCCTGAATCTGGAGTACAGAGCTGTGTCACCTGGCCTGAAGAGCTATCCATGAGGCTGGAAATTTAGTGGCAGGAGGAACAGCAGCTGCCATGGTTCTGGAAGTCATGGCACTTAACACTGCTGCAGTCCCGCAGGCCAGATGCCTCAGCTCCATGTTCTGGACCTGGCCCATGGACAGAGCCAGATGAGTTTGACACCCCTACTGTAGGCAAACAAGCTATTACATATTTTCCTGACACCCAGTGGGATGTCACAGGACTTGTACCTACTGCAAGCACCTACTCCTAGATAGCTGCCATCACTTGTCCCGAGTGCAACCTGGCCCAGCTCCCGCCGGGAAAAGCCTGACACTGCCCATGGCCCCAGACCACAGTGGCAGTCTGCCCTCACCCCGCATGCAGATCTAGGAGCACATGGCCCCCCATTCCCTCCTGGAGTGTGTGCAGTGGCAGGAGCCATTCCCCACTCCCTGCACCCTCCAGATGAGCCATTTGCAGCTCCATCCTGTGCCCTGCCCCAGCCCCATTCCCTCCCTCACCACTGGAGCCTCAATCTGCACCCCCCCCCACGCCCCTTCCCTCACAACAGACTTACCAGCCAGACCCAGCTGCTCTCCACGCTGACAGGCTGTGCTCCGGGCTGCCTGTCTGATGCACTGTGGCTATGCACATGCACAGGGCATTTATTGGTGACATTATCGGCCACATCAGCCAAACTGATTGCAAATACTGTCCATTTTCTTTATCTCAATGCTGATATGATAGGGGACCAATGTATCAATGTATCAGACTGCCACTGTGGTCTGGGGCCATGGGCAGTGTCAGGCTTTTCCCGGCGGGGGCTGGGCCAGGTTGCACTCGGGACAAGTGGTGGCGGCACTGGGAGGGGGTCTACGGTGAATTTTGGGGTGGCTGCAGTACCCCCTTGTAGCCCCCCTCCCAGTACTGTTGCTGCTTGCCTGAGCACAGCCCAGCCCAGCCCCCGCAACCAGGAAGAGCCCGTTGCTGCCCCAGCTCCAGCCCACAGTGGCAGCCCACTTTCTGCCCGCAGGCAGATCTAAGGGCACACTCCCTCATGCCTTCCTGAGGTGTGCGCAGCAGCAGCAGCCACCTCCCTCTCCCCGCACCCCCTGGACAAGTCGCTCATGGCTTCATCCTGTGCTCTGCCTTGGCCGTGCAGCACCTGCCCCTGCCCCACCCCCTCCCTAACTGCTTGGGCCTTGATCTGCCCCCCGCCATGCCCCTTCTCTCCCCCAAGCCCCTCCCCCCACAACAGACTTACCAGCCAGACACTGCTCTTCAAGGTGCCTGCATATCGGCAAGTGGATTGGTATTGGCTGATATGGCTCATTAAAAATCTGCCATCACTATTGACCCAAAAAATCTCTATCCGAGCACCCCTAGTGTAAATGTGTCTTGTGCCCAGCCCCTACATATTACCAAGGCACATGTTTTGATTTCTTTGCAAAATTTACTTTCACTCAGTCTTTAACAATATATTTGTAGAGCATAGAAAAAGGAAACCAATATGCTCCGTGCTCTAGCTATCCCAAGATTTTATTAACTCTTGTCCTTGTACATCAAGAGATTAACTATAGATATAAAAAATGCGGCATGTCCAAAAAAATCTGAAATCAGAATCATTCCTCAGATTCTGAGGAAACCAAAATATATACTCAAACTTTTTAGCCTATAAAGGGAAAACCATGGCTTCAGAATCTCTATGCACGTGGCACTTAAAATCCATAAAAAATCCATATTTTTCTAAAATTTGAAGAGTTTTAATTTAGGATTTGGATTCAGTCCATTAAAAGATAAGTTAAAACTGCTAACTAGGCTCTGATTTGAAGCTGGGAACAGGATTTAAATCCAAAGTGGTTGGCTTCATCTTTCTTTGGTGGTAAAAACAAGATGCAAGGGGGGCAAGAGTGCCCAAAAGCCCCCCTGACTCACCAGGGACGTCTGGGAATGTCTGGTTGCCAAAAAGGTGGCATACACCCGGTGGAAGAGGGTGGCTACCTCCATTGCTCAGGCCTGTAGGGGGGCTGTTAGGAAAGCTAAGGTGGACACAAAGCTAGGACTAGTGTCCAGGATCAAAGATAATAAAAAGTCCTTTTTCAAATATATAGGGAGGATAAAGAAGGCACCGGGAAACGTGGGGCCCCTGCAAGATACGCTGGGCAATCTGGTGGTTGCATCAGAGGAGAAAGCAGACCTCTTTAACAAATTCTTCACCTCGTTTTCTTGTGCAGGGACCAGGACTCCCCCACTGGGATTCAAGACGGACTTGAGGGCAATGCCTCCAGACCTAAGGTTGAGGAGGACCGGGTTAGAGTGCTTCTGGAGGGGCTGGACACGTTCAAATCAGCAGGTCCAGATGCTCTCCACCCCAGGGTGTTGAAGGAGCTAGCAGGATTTATTGCAGGGCCCTTGGCATGGCTTTATGAGTACTTGTGGTGCTTGGGCCAGGTGCCAGATGATTAGAAGATAGCCAATGTGGTCCCTATCTTTAAAAAAGGGAGGAGGGAGGACCCGGGCAACTATAGGCCCATCAGTCTTACCTCAATCCTGGGGAAACTCTTTGAGAAGATCATCAAGGAGAATATCTGTTATGGGCCAGCATCGGGGATGATGCTCAAGGGCAACCAGCACAGTTTCATTAGGGGCAGGTCATGTCAGACCAACCTGATTGCCTTTTA
>NW_005842892.1:165007-183840 GCF_000455745.1 Alligator sinensis
AAGACCTGGATAGGTTGCAAGGGTGGGCTAACAAAAACAGGATGCGTTTCAATACGGACAAGTGCAGGGTGCTGCACTTGGGCAGTAGTAACCAGCAGCACACTTATAAGATGGGAAACTCCCTTCTTGAGAGCATGGAGGCAGAAGGGGACCTTGGAGTCATTACTGACTCCAAGATGAACATGGGCCGACAATGCGAGATCATGGTTGGCAGGGCTAACTGGACTTTATCATGCATCCACAGGTGTATCTTAAGTAGGGCCAAGGAGGTGATCCTCCCCCTCTACGCGACACTGGTCAGGCCACAGCTGGAGTACTGTGTCCAGTTCTGGGCACCCCACTTCAAGAGAGATGTGGACAACATTGAGAGGGTCCAGAGGAGGGCCACCCGCATGATCCAGGGACAGCAGGGCAGACCCTACAATGAGAGTCTACGGGACCTGAACCTCTTGTGAAGGCTGAACAGAAGGCTGAGGGGGGACCTGGTGACCGTCTATAAACTCACTAAGGGGGACCAGAAGGGTTTGGGGGAGACCTTGTTTCCCTTAGTACCCCATGGGATAACAAGGAATAACAACCACAAGTTGCTGGAGAGTAGGTTTAGATTAGACATCCGTAAGAACTACTTCACAGTTAGGGTGGCTAGGATCTGGAACCAACTTCCAAGGGAAGTGGTGCTGGCTCCTACTTTGGGGGTCTTTAAGAAGAGGCTTGATGCCTACCTGGCTGGGGTCATTTGAGCCCAGTTTTCCTCTTGCCCAGGCAGGGGGTCAGACTTGAAGATCTACAAGGTCCCTTCCGACCCTGCTTCTATGATAATTGGATATGGTGCTGTAATGTTTCCTTAATAAAATATTTTGTTTTGTTATTAAATGGTGTTTAGATACCACAATGACAGGAATTATATAAGCATTGGAGATAGAAAGGAATAGCTTGAACAATAAAAAGTAATATAGTAGTGATGGTGCAGGATTTTTACATTTTTGGAGTCCCTTGTTAACCTTTTGTTGTAGTGGTGTTTTTTTATTTCCATTTACTCATCATGTAATGCCACCATCAAACCAGAATTACTCCCTAAATGGAATGATCTTTTGTCCAGATTCATGAGATAGGAGCCCCACAAAGCCAGTTTGCTAACTTTAACATCAAATCTGACAACGTTCTTGTTCACATGCATTGATAAGGCTGAAAAGAACAAAGAAAAGCATGCATTTAGACCACTACTTGGAACTTTTCTGACAGGGTTTTTTTCAACTGTTGAAATACTCTGACTTGTCAAAATCAATGTACTCTGTTGGGAAAATATTGATTTTGATGAATTTCTGACAAATAGGCAAATTGCTTGTCAAACCCTATTTGCCTATTGGGGACCTTTCCATGGCAACTAGACTTGTTTCCTGCCATTTTCTCTACCAGGTCTTTGGCAAACTGCTTGGTGAGCCCTTGCTCTTATTAAGCTCCCTGACTAATGGTTCCTTAACAGCCCCCAACTCTGGAGCAACCTACCAGCTTATAAAGTGACCTCTTAATTTTTGTTGGGAAAAAGCTTTCAAAGTGCTTGCCTCAGCACAATTGGGATATTTACAGTTTGGACCTGGATTTTATGCAAGGCCTTCCCAGAAATTGATATTGAAAGATTTTTTGTTTAGAACACTTAAAATAATACTGGGACAACTTTTTGAGTTCTGCTAAGACATTTAGCAACACCATTCAGTAACTGGCTTGGCCTCTAATTGTTGCCAGTTCAAAACTTCTAAATTCTGTTTTTGGGCATGGAAAATGATGCTTGAAGTGGAAAACCAGTGCGAGGCTCCAATCTCTATTGGAGTTATTTTCCCATACCATAACAATTATAAGGTACGTGGCAATTTCAGCACATCTGCACTTACAATTTTAATATCTTTGTATTCTCATGTAATTTATAGGGCAGAAGTAGAAAAGGTTTTTTGAGATAAAAATTGCAGCATAAACTTAAAAACAATCAGGTTCTTCACAGTTCTATAATTTCTCTGTTAATTCTAAGGAGAGGAGGGTCATGCTCTTTAAGTAATAGGATTAAATGGAAATCCACCACGTTTTTGAAGCCAATGCCTGAAGAACTGTAATGTTCTTCAAGCTGCTGAGAAATGAATGCTGCAGTTCTAGTAGGGGACAGGGGTTCCATTTTTAGAAAACAAGAATGTCATCATCAACTGGAAGAAAATCACACTCCATCCTGGGACAGGGTCAGCTTTGAGCTACCCTGTAGCTGTCCCTTTGAATGACTCAAGAATTTTGATGATGAACTTGGGAGGGAGCCACATTCCTTGGCTGGAAGGATAGGCTGCATGATGCAGCACTACAGAAGCTGGAAAGAGGAATTGGGGAAGACAGGGTGGTTTAAAAGACATAATATAATGGTTCAGTGTAATTTTAAAATGAATTCTAAAATGTCAGAGATTGAAAATCCCAAGAGAAATAAATTGGCATTTAAATTCAATAAAAGGATGGCTCCCCTTTTAAATATAAAATGATCTATTACCTCAAAAATACCATTAGCTTCCTTAGCATACACAGTAATCTGCAAGAACAGTTCTGCCCTCCCTTCCACTTTGTGCTGTCTCTCTCTCCCTCCCACACCCCATCCTCTCTCACCAAGTGTATGTAAAAAGCATTAAAAAGTAATGAATTAATGGAAATTACAGGACATTGAATTAATGGAAAAGCTCTCTCAAATTATTCCTATTACTGTACATGACCACAACGTGTTAGTGAGACATGAGTGATCCTACTGAAAATCTTTATCTTACTAATCAGAATGAGTCACTCGATTTAAGTGATTGCAATTTGAGGGTGATACGTTCTGCATATGTGGCTGCTACTTATAAAAGAGGATGTTAATATTTCAAAATTGTTATGTAACCACGGAGAAATCGGAGAGAGAAAATCTACTCACTGTAGAAATACTCATAGTACTGGCATCTTCATGTGTTCTTAGTGCCTAATGTTAGATATGTGAATGTTCTGAATCTGCCTCTGTGAATCTAAAGTTATGTCAATTGAAGCTGCTAATGGCAATGAATGCATACTTTTATTTTAGGTTTAACATATTCTTGCCAGTGCTCTTTCCCCACACTCGTGGCTGGTGTAATTTATCTTTGAATGCCTTGGACAAACATAGGTGAAGGAATACCTTGAGAGGTTGGATACCTTCAAGTTAGCCAGCCCTGACAGTTTACACCCCAGGATACTCAAAGAGCTGGCAAGCATCACAGCTCACCCCTGGCATGGATCTTTGAGAACTCCTGGTGCTCTGGTGAAGTGCCCAAAGTTTGGAAGAAGGCCAATGTGGTGCCTATCTTCAAGAAAGGGAGGAAAGTGGATCTGGCAAACTACAGGCCTATCAGCCTGACCTCTATCCCGGGGAAGGTCTTAGAAAAGATTATCAAGAGGCCATTCTTAACAGACCGGCTGACGGCAACATCCTGAGGGATAGCCAGCACGGGTCTGTTGCGGGTAGGTCTTGCTTGACCAATCTCATTTTCTTTTATGACCAGGTGACCCATCACCTGGACAAGGGGGAAAAGATCGATGTTGTATATCTTGACTTCAAAAAAGCCTTTGATCTGGTATCCCATGATTACCTCTTGGCAAAACTGGCTAACTGTGGCCTCACCACGATCTGCTGGCTGGGGAATTGGCTCTGCAGTAGGACCCAGAGGGTGGTGGTTGACAGAAGTCAATCATCGTTGTGCGCTGTGACCAGTGAGGTCCCTCAAGGCTCTGTCCTTGGACCCATATTGTTCAACATCTTCATTAATGATGTAGACATTGGTGTCAGAAGCGGACTGGCCAAGTTCGCCGATGACACCAAACTCTGGGGTAAAGCATCCACACCTGAGGACAGGAGGGTGATCCAGGCTGACCTGGACAGGCTCAGGAAATGGGTGGATGAGAGCCTGATGGTGTTTAACACTGAAAAATGCAAGGTTCTCCACCTTGGGAGGAAAAACCTGCAGCATGCTTAAGGGTTCGGCAGTGTTACGCTGGCTAGGACTACAGACGAAATGGACTTCGGGGGGGTCATGATTGACCACAAGATGAACATGAGCCTTCAATGTGATGCTGTGGCTAGTAAAGTGAGCAAAATGCTGGCTTGCATCCACAGGTGCTTCTCAAGCAAATCCTAGGATGTCATTCTCCCATTGTACGTGGCCTTGGTGAGGATGCAGCTGGAGTACTGCGTCCAGTTTTGGGCTTCACAATTCAAAAAGGATATAGAGAAGCTTGAGAGAGTGCAGAGAAGAGCCATATGATCATAGGTCAGGAAAACAGACCTTACGATGACAGGCTGAGAGCTATAGGACTCTTCAGCCTGGAAAAGCACAGGCTCAGGGGCAATCTGATGGCCACCTATAAGTTTATAAGGTGTGCTCATCAGGATCTGGGGGAACATCTGTTCACCAGAGTGCCCTAAGGGATGACAAGATCAAATGGTTATAAACTCCTCCAAGACCGTTTCGGGCTGGACATAAGGAAGACCTTCTTTACTGTCCGAGCACCCAAGGTCTGGAATAGCCTGCCATCTGAGGTGGTTCAAGCACCTACTTTGAATGCCTTCAAGAGAAATTTGGATGTTTATCTTGCTGTGATCCTATGACCCCAGATGACTTCCTGCCCCCCAGGGGCAGGGGGCTGGACTCAATGATCTTCTGAGGTCCCTTCCAGTCCTAGTGTCTATGAATAGGTAGACAGTGTACACCCTTGGACAAATGTAATACCTGTATTTGGTTGGCATACAGGTTGAATTTTATAAAAAGTATTTTTTTTACATGCATGTTTTTATTTTTTATATTGCTTATTTCTCAATTACATGTCATTGTATTCAAAACTCTGGGACCTTTTTATTCAAGACTCTTGAGAGTTGCCTGGCCTTATAATGATTTAATGAGATTAACAAAAATACTTTCTATTTTAATCATAATGAAAATACAGATGTTCTCCATTTTCGTTATTTAGCCACATTTCAGAGTCCAAGATGCACTGACAGAGCTTCTAAAAGAACAATTACATTCCAAGGGCTGGGGAAGAGGACTTCCGAATCCATTTGGCCCCAAACATGATAATTTCCATTCTTTGCTTACAAGGAAACACCCTACTGAATGGTTGTTCATATTTGTGTTGTGCAATCATTGGACCACCTCCACCCACATTGTTCTGAACTAAAGCATCAGTTTTTAATTAAAAAGGCTTCTGTCCCTATGTTTCTAACTCCATATACCACAAACAAAACAATAGTAAATCAGGGTTGGCATGGATTCACTGTAGGATTCTTGTTTTCTAAAGCACTTCTTGCAAATTAGACTGTCACAGATTAAGCTGTCAAGCATAGCAGGCCCAATTTTCAAAGCTATTTAGAAGAGAATCCTCAGCTTCCATTGATATCAGGAAAATATAGAGTTGCTCAGGTCATTCTGAAAGTCAGGCCTATTATGTTTAAACACCGGGACTGCATCCACACATGCAGGCACCAGTGCTTGCAGCAGCTGCAAAAACAGCAGCACAAATTTGTGCTGGAGATTTGTGCTTCAGCACACATGCCTGAACATGCACTTTGGTATGGGGCAAATTGTGCCACCTGCTCAGCTCCTCCCAGATCTTCATCTAGAAGCTAGAGGCTGGGGCCAGCACATGTGTTGGCTCAAGCAGTATAAAAAGCTGCCCTAGTGAGCAGCTCACGGCTACTTGCCCTCAGAAGTTTCTGAGACCCAGACAGTTGGTATCTGGGGACACTAGCCCCTTGGGCCAGTTGGATTGCTGAAGCAGCCCTAACCTAGAGTAACCCCTGCACCGTCTACCCACGGCAGCAGTCTGGCAGTGGGGGCTTCTGCCTGGCTGTGACCTCCTGCCACCTGTGACAGCATCCACTCCCTTGGACCTGTGGCCCCATGGGTGCACACCTGCTAGACCCAAACAAGGACCATATATCCAGCTGGGCTGAGGTACAGGCACTGCAGCAGAGCTTCCTGCAACTCTGTCAGTGGGCCGTGGCTGCACAGTTGGCCGTGGCTGCTGTCATGTCTTCTGGTGTCCTCACTCTGCCATCTAAGCAGCTATTGCCCAGAAGATGTGCTCCTTGGGGTGGCCTGCTTTGAACTGTTGTAGTGTGTCCTCCTAGCCCCAAATGTCTAGGAGATCAGCCACTTGGGGCCTCAGTGCTGGCCTTGGGAGTGGCAGATTCCCCCCACTGGCAGCAGCAACCATTGGGGCATTTGTGGCCCACTGAAGACACAATCCCCTGGCAGTACACAGTACTGCCTGAGACCAGAGCTTGCACATGGCACCAGCCTAGCCCACTGGTGCACATTCTCAGACAGGACTGGGCTACTTTTGCCACCACACGGGGCTCCTGGAACCACACACAGAAGCTGCATGCTGTCGAGCCGAGCCCAGTTCTGCCTGCATGGAGCCGACCTGACTTGAAGGACCTGTCCTGACCTGAGGGCATGAGGCTTCTGCCTGTGGTGCCAGGTGCCCATGTGATAGCAGGAGTGGCCCAGTTCTGCCCAAGAGCACATGCCAGTGGGCTGGGTTGGCACCCTGCACCACATGCAGCCCTTGGTCACACGGCTGGTGGTCTCTGCCAGGAGTGACCACAAGCACCCTGAGAGCCGCTGCTGCTGCAGGGGGCTTTGCATCATGCAAGGGGGGCGGGTGAGGGACCTACCCCTCCTGAGCTGTTGCCCCACCCCCACACTCACACACACAGTCCCCACCAACCCCACATCCCTATTTACCTGGGACAGAGCCTGGGTCTGAGCCACTGCTGCAGCCCTTCCCCACTTGTATCTGCTTTCAGCATGCTGGAGCATCACAGCAATCACTGAGATGCTCTGGCTGCATGCTAGGGTCTCTCTCTGAAGGACCCAGCCTCTGGTTGCCTCAGGGCACACTCCAGGAAAGCACCCTGCACCACTTTTTCCCAGCAGGTTATTTTTTTGATACTGGGATTTCCCGGTATTAAATTTAGGGTCCACACAGCAAATATGCAGCATGGGGAACATTTTTTCATTCTCAGTGTGCCTCTTACAGTATCTCAAACTGGTTTGAGGGATAGCAGCAGGCATGTGCTTGATTGTCCGGACACGACCCAGGGGAATTTTGCAATTGATTTCAATGGGATCAGGAACAGGGTCTTCCTGCAAAATGATGTTTAATGAGAATGCATTTCTGTAATATTGGCTCTGTTTAATATTGCCATTTCTGAATCAGACAGGTAGAATAAAGAAGAGAACCACATAGATGGGCAAAATATATGTGGACAAAATAGAATAGAAGCCTGGAGCTGCTGACTTTTTGATACTGCATGTACAGTATATCCAGGGAAAGGTTTCATTTTTTTATGAGAGATATGTCCCCTAATAATAACTGTTTATCTTATGTCTCACAATGAAGGTAATAGCTGCAGCAGGCAATGATATCCAGAGCCCAGCTCGAAAGAGTCTACCACACATAGAATCCCACTAGGTTTAGCAGGAGTATCTGCAACAAGCCTGTTGTACACAGATGAAGCTTCAGGATTTGAGCAGGCTTCCTTCTCTCCATGTTGCTAATAGACTGTATCCAGAGGTCTGTGTTCTGGGAGTTTTGCAGTCAGAAGATACTAGGGAGAATGCTAGAGATCTCTGTTCTCTCCTTGGCTAAAGATTTGGGGCTATCTGCCAATTTGCATAACAGATGGTAAATAGTACATACGTCTTGATTTCTTCCCATTAGCTGATATATAGAGAATCTATAGGAACATGATGATAGCACATCCATTTTAATTCTTGGGCAAATCTGCTTATTACCAAGAACAAAGCCTATGACTAGTGCAAAGAAGATAAAGTTATCCCTATTAAGAAGTTAAATGATTGTTAATGGAAATAAGGGATGGATTCACTGAGACAAAAGTTCAAAGGGTAACTGTAACATTCACGAGCAATTTTGTATATGCACATTTCAGAGGCCATACCCATAAAGCCACTAAGATGTGGTGCCTCATTGTATTTAGGCCAATGCAGCAGCTGCTTGGTTTCATAGTTAATCTGTTAGAAATAAAAATAGAAAAAGCAAATTGAAGCAACTTGAAATATAGTGCTGGAAAATATCCTGTTGGTAGCCTGCTGTTACCCAGAAACTGCCTAGTCGTGGAACAAATTACAAAAGGAGTCTGATGTTCACTAGTATCTCAATACACACTTCTAAGAATTAAAAAAATTCCCGTTGCTTTAGGCATGCACAAGGTAAAATTGTAACCACAGGTCTCTGCACCTACTGATTTTGAAGCAAACATACTATAAATTAGGTTGGTTTTATACTGGGAACAGCAAATATAGAAAAAAAAAAAAGAGTTGTCAGAAAGGAAGGCACAACAAGGGAAATCAAGGTTGGTAGAGATCTCACACTTTTTCCTGGATTCACAAAGTAGTAATAAGCAAGTGATTCTATAGCATTGTTAACCAAAGAATCACAGCATATTTTTCATGTCATTGACAAGCTTGTAGTAGGAATTGTATTCCCTTTACCCAGATGCTGACTGTACCTACAGTATTGCATATGGATTTTATTATATTTCTTTCCTTACATGTTGCTACATTCACAACTTCTCTTCATTTAATTTCTTTATCCTCTAAACTTTATTTTTCATTTCTCTTTCTTCTCCATCCCCTTTTTAATCTCTTCAACTCTCCCACACTCCCAGTTCTAAAAAAATGTCAGCTACCCTATAATGTTCAAGCTGGAATCAATGTTTCAGACTGCCTTTAGTCAATTTGCTCTGACACTGTAATTGTGTGGTAATTACCACATTCCAGCAGGCTCTAGCACCACGTGTATCAGTGTCCCCACACTGAAAAATGGTGGTGGGGTACTTTAAACTAAAGCTGGTTCAACAAACTTTAGTTCAAAGCACCCTGCCACCATTTTTCAGCATGAGGGCTCTGATACATGTGATGGTCCGGGCGCTTTTAATTTGCACAGATCTCAGAGCTATGCTAATTAAAGTGCCACCCCCCCCACCTCCCAGAGCATGTGTATAAACACCCTGTGTCCCATGGGTCATTTTGAGCAAAAGTGGGCTAATTTAAGTTATACACTAACATGTTGTGATTTTGCAGAATTCCAGCAGATTTCATATGGGCTTTCTGCAAAATTGGAGTCTCACTTTGGGATTTTGGAATTACATGATGATGAAATTCACTTCAGAATTCATGGGTTGAGAACCCAAATGAAGAGAAACCTGTGAATATATTTGCCTGAACCTGTGTAGTGTAAAATAGTTCCAATTGCAAGACAAAAGGTCAAAGGCAAGAGCTCCATCAGCCACTTGAGAAGTGTTACTGTGGCTCTATAATGCAAGCTCAGGAGTGCCTTAATGCAGGGGTGCTCAACCTCCAGCCCATGAGCCATAAGTATCCAGACCATGGGCCTCCCTACAGATCAGGAAATTTGGTGTCAGGGGAGCAATGGCAATAAATACAGCCACGCTCCCCTGCTGCCCAATCCCCAAACACACAACAGGTAGAGGACAGGTCACATCCCCTTCTCCCTGGGGCTGGATGGGGCTAGGCCATTCTCCCTTTCCCTGTGGAGTCAGGTTGGGGGTTGGCTCAAGTCTCTTCCCCCTTTCCACCCATGGGGCTGGGCCAAGCTCCCTCCCCCAGTGGGATTGGGTTGGGGCTGGGCCAAAACCCCTTTCCCCATGGAGCCAGGCTGGGGCCAGCTCAAGCCCCCTTCCTGGGTTGGGATGGGGTCATACCCCTTTTCTCCCTGCCAGGATGTCCCCAGGTTGGAGCCAGGATGTCCCCTGTCCCTCTCCACATAGCTGGCTGAGACCCTTCGTTGACTGCTCCATGCCAGCTTAGGACCATGAGCTAGATCCAACTTGCAGATGATCTGGGCACTGCCCATCTGACCCACCAGCCAAAAAGGTTGAGCAGCACTGCCTTAATGTGTTGCTATAAAAATAATATGTAAAAAGGATTGAAACACTGAAAAACTTCCAAGTCTGCATTGTGATGGGCTTAAGTCATCCCCTGTATTTACTAAACTATAATAAAAGAATAATGATTCACCATTAGGCCATCAGAGTTTGTGAATCCATTGTACCTTATTTGGAGGAAGAGGTATAGAAAATAGGCAGGTTTTTGCCACTGAGACACATTTGATATTTAAAATGAGAAGCCATTCTCATTCAGCTGTGTGCAGCAAAACCTATACCTGTTTACATGCAGATACTTATACAGTTCCGATTACTGCAGTATCTGGGTATCTCATTCTCTTTGATGCATATATCCTCATAACACCCCTATGAAGTAGGTAGTATTAGTCAGTCCTGTAACTAAGGCAGGATGCCCAGGGCAACCATCCCAGGCACCAACTTGAGGGAGTGTGCAGGGACAGAGGGAGGATGACAAAAAAATGCCATGCAATTGCACTGGTAATACAGTTGCAACTGGAAGTTATCATTGCCCCTGGGGCATTGGGCAGTTGTGTTGTTATGCTGCTAATTACAGTCCTTATTAGGTCTCAAGAGGCTAAAGGTCAGAATGTGTACCTCTCACCTTTAAGTATCTGGGTTTGAATCACCTGCCCAGGCTTACAGGCAACTTATTCTCTATTCAACTGCAACTTATTCTCTATTCAACTGAATGTTAAACTGCATAACCCCAGCAGAAGACCTACATAAAGTAACACAGAAACATAGTCCCTTCCCTGACTTTTCCTTATTCTAAGGACAGTGGGTATTAATTTTCTATTGGCCTTTCATTCTTTTAATGAAATCTTGGCCCCCACAAATACAATAACAAAATCCCCACTGACTTGGTATCTGGATTTCAGTCTTGTGTTTGACTATTTTCTTTTTGTTAGTTCTGGGCTCTGAAGTAAAGCCACAAATTTGCTTAGTGTTAAAGATGATACTGCAAGACTAGAAAGAAAAATAAATTGCTCAGACTTACAGTAAGGGTATCAGTGCTATCAAAGAAAGAAAGGGCACTTTTAAGGAACTTAGTGCAGAAAAAATTAATTAAATATCCAATCAGAAGATATCATATTGATTGATTTTTGTCAGATAATTCTTTTGCCTATATATGAAGTGCTGCAGTTTAGCCCTGTTCATTAAAGACAACAGGCAATCCCTGCTTAATGCTCTTAATTGGTTCCTGAAAAAACAAGCGTTAAGCAAAATGAACATTAAATGAAACCAAAAGTATTTGACAATACAAGATGGTGACTGCAAGTGTTTTTAATGACCCAAGATGGTGACCGTGAGCATTATAATGAAACTTGCTGAACGCCAAGTAGAATCAGGTATCAATTTAAAAGGAGTGTTATAGTGAAATAGCGCTAAGCAAAAGTGTTAAACGGGAGTTGCCCTTAATGGGAAGCTACCCACACATTAGAAATGTTGAATCTCCTGATTATAAATACCAGTGACAAGAATTTCTTGGGAATCCTTGAAACTATATGTTATTTCTTGTCCAGAAGTTCTGCTGTGCAACCAATTGTACAGTGGTCTGTGGGCTATACAGATTGTGTTTATCGTATTCACAGTTCATCCAGAGGGAGGAGGCTTGACATTTGCGAGTCCAGCTTTATAGTTTTCTGGAGTAAAGAATTCCATGGTGTAAATCTGCAATTAACACTCAGCCAAAAAACCAAAACAAAACAAAACAAAAAACCTGGTTATTGTGACAAAACTCTTTTTGTCACTATTTAAATATCTATACTAAAAAGAGGGATAAACTGTTTAACAGCTTTAAGTGAATTTAGCCAGCAAGATGAGACATGAAACAAGAGAACCTACATCAGCTAATTGAAAATAAATTAGATGCCCAGTGGAAAAGCCAATGAAAATCTATAATGCATTTCCTTCCAGTAACTGCTTGCAGTCAAATGGAACCTACTGCATTTTGCCTGTGGAAAAAGTGCCTGCATTAGAAAATTACATCAAAATGAAGATATCAATTGAAAAAGACTGAGGGAGGAAGTCTCTTCCCTGGACACCAATGCATTGAGGGCCTGATCCTGCTCCCCAGGAACAGCAAGACTCTTACTGACCTCCCTGACAGCAGGGTTGAAGCCATTAGAATTCAAAGCAATTGACTCATAATTGAGGAAATGGTTTGCTTTTGAATTCTTTCCAAAGAAAAAAGTCATTACAGAAATGACTTCATATAAGTACTACAAAATCATGAGTATCAGGATCTTGTTCTTGGGAAATGTCACTTCTATTCCTACATGGTAACTTTACAGATATAATTCACAAAGAGATTTATTAGATACTTTTTTGAATGTTTAGGACCCACAGAGAGTTGTCCTTAAGATTAAGAAATGCTGAGATACCAAGAATTACAAGAAGTGAACTTAATTTCAGGCAACTGAATATACTATATTACATATAGTTCAAAAGGAAATATAAAAGACAACCCAGTGGTTTCAATCTTTCCTCTGCTGTGACCCCATTTTACAAGAGAAAATAGTTTTAAACCTCACTACTATTTACTCATGAAAAAGGAAGTAAAGGCAACTCCCAGGTTAAGAACAAACTGGCCATGTCTACGCAAGAGGCTGACTGTGCAGCCATTTAGTACTTGTATAAGCGAGTACTAAATGACTGCAATAACTGGAGTTACTGCACAGTAGTGCCACCAGACAGCTTTTTCACAACGCTGACTGCACAGTACCAGGAGACTACTGCATAATAGCATCGTGTTACACTTTCAGCCACATGATGCTACTGCATAGTAGTCACGGGCAGTCAGTGTCTCATGTAGATGGGGCCAGTGTGTTCAATTTTTGAAACGTTGTGATGTTATTACAAGAGGGAAAACAATATAGAAACTGCAAAATAAATAAGTTCCATCCTTTGCAATTTTTATTCTCATGACCTGAAAACAAAGGGAGAATCTCACATCAAAAACTAGCTTTTTCTTCTGTGTTTGTACAGCAGTGAGCACAGTGAAGTCCACACCTATGACTGTAGCTCCTACCTGTCTACAAAGAAAAATAATAGTTGTAAGCCAGGTGTAATACAGGTAGTGTCTGCCCTACTTGTCTGCTCCTTTTTCAGCCTTCCCATACCTCCCATTTCTCATGACTTTGCTGTTGTTCATTGTTGGGGAGCGCGAAGTTCTTGGACTAGTAGTGGCCTTGCAAGTAGTCTGGTCCATCCGATCAGGTCAGCCACCTTGCAGAGGTCCTTTGCCTAGCCCTCTCACAGGTTTCTGAGGACTTGTCAGGGCTTCAGCTATCCTACCCGAAGCCTGTTTTTTCTCTCTGGCCATACTTGTGCCTTGCTCCATGGAATAAGACCTCAGCCTCTGGGGTATCGGCCCCGCTTTAGTGGCAGCCCCCCTGCTTTGGAGGAGGGTGCGTTCTGTCTCAATGTGCTAGTCTCTGTTTCTCAGCATGGGGCTATCTCCTGACCTCTATAGCTAGGGGCACACCTAGCACTCTTTTACATGGCTGCCTCCGCCCCTGTAGCTACAACAGGGTCCTCCAGTCACAGGTCCAAACCAAACAAAAACACAAGCCAGCTGCTTCAAAATAAAATGAACAGTCTTGTTTTCAGAGGAATGCTGCCTGCCAGCCTTACCTGTACAGGAGTCTTCACTCCAGCTTCCCTGAGCACCTTATGTACCTGTCCATCTCCAGCAATGCCCATACTCACCTGACCCTAGATTAGAATTAAATCCCTTAACCCAGTCTCCATTTGGTCACCTGACTTGGTTCACTGCACACAATGACCAGGTGAAACCAGTTGCTCATTAGCTGCCAGGCCTTATTAGGTCTGGGTTCGATACACCTGGGCTGTCCTTTTTAACTGCCTATCCTCTCTACAGCCATCCTAGTAACAGGGGTGGGGGTTCCCTGTCACAACAGGGCTCTAAGGCCCACAGGCCTGCCAGTAGGCAGGCAACTGGAGTTGTGTCATGGCCAGGGGGGAGTAACCTGTTACAGAATCAAGGGCTCTTGGGCCTTAGTGGACAGGGTGATCAGCAGCAGAAGGGTGACTGGAGGCTGATACAGCCCCAGTCACCCTCTGGATGCTTTACCTATCACCATTGCTGCAGTCCTATCTCCTCGGCTACCAGCTTTGCTGTTGCCCCATGCTAGAGCCACCACTGCTGCTGCTGTTACTGTTGCATGCCTTGTACCAGAGCCACTGCTAAGTCCCCTATGCCTTGGAACTAGACCCCTGGAGTGCACGCCCCATGCCAGAGCTCCTGCCACTGTGTGCCTTTGACTGGATCCCATTGGCAATGAACCCCATGGATCAGATCTAATGAGCGAAGCACCAGAGCACCAGGTGAGTTTGACACCTGTGCTGTAACCGATTTCACGGGCCATGGAGTGCATGCATGGTAACAGTTACCAAAAAAAAAAAAATCTTAGTATTATACTGGTATTTTAAAAGAGGTTTTATACAGAAAGAGCAGTAATAACTTTCCATGTGTGCACTGAAAAAGTGTTAGAAAATGTGACACACAACTGCAGTCACTGGTTAAATCAAAAATCTTGCCAATTGCTTTAAGAAAATAACAGCACTACCTCAGTATTAGCAACACCTCCTAACCACTGGACAAACACTGGAAGGAGACAGTGTGAAACACATTAGGAAACAAAGTGCTCGCTGCAGGAGGCCTAAGAGATGAGTCAAGCTTGTAGGAACTCAAAGTCATAAAATATTTGCATGAGTCTTCTTCAGGGTTAGCAGTGAAATCTGAAACTATGTGGAATTTGCCTTTCTTCACATTTTGTTGCAAACTAGAAATTCAGACCAGGGTAGTCAAAAAGGTCACTAAGGTTCATGCATTTGTGGAATGACAAGTCATTGTTTTGTGTGAGTATCTGAACATAAGCCTACCACATTTTTAATGCCTCTGTATATCACAGTTGTGCCAATTCAGTTTCGTCTGGCCTTACTGTAAAGACAGTAAGTCCTAACTGAGTTTTACTTGGAGAATCTGGGTTCATTTGTGCTAGACGCTCCAAGTGATTCCTGGGGGGATAGGGAGGAAGTCCAACTCATCTGGACTAAACCAAAAAAGAGAAGAAAATGCCTTTGTGGTTGACTTTTGAATTACTCTAGTCATGCAGAGGTCTCACTAGGAATTGTCTATAAAAACTCACCACTTATTACTTCAGTACTTGTGCCTTTAATGTTGGCAACACCTTTTAATTATTATGACAACCATAGGAGGGACAACACTCAAGATAGGGGCAGCGCACCCAAGAAACAGAAAGTTGCCTGCGAGTCCTAAAAGTTAACTATATAGAAACATAGGGACATGAACTATTAGCATGAGGTAAAATCTTGAAAATATTTTTATACTAGGTCTTGTATTTGTTAGTCCTGCGGTTTGTTTCCTCTCCCGGCATGGACACAGAACCAGGCTCCAGTTAACCTCTCTCTCATGAGATAGTTTTGCCTTCTCCTAAACCAGGCAAAAAATACATTAAATCCAAAATATTCATCTGGTTTCTTTTATGGGCCACAGCCCTCCCTCAGAGACATATCATTCTCCTATCTTTAGTGTATAAAAGAATGTTTTAGTCCCTTTGAAGGATGTAAAATATCTATCCGATTGCCTTTTCAGGCCTCCTCTTAGCTTCATCCCTGGGTCCTGAAGGAACTGGCAAAAGGAGATCTCTGAGCCCTTGGCAATGACCTTCATGAAGTCCTGGGAGATGGGCCAGGTACCAAAGGACTGGAAAAGGGGCCAATGTAGGGCCCCTCTTTAAAAAAAAAGGCAAGAAGGAGGACCCAGGGAACTACAGACTGATTAGCCTCACCTCAGTACCTGAGAAGTTACTCGAGCATATCTTAAGGAAATCTATTTGCAAACATCTGGAGGAGGAAACGCTGATCACAAGCAGCCAGCATGAATTTATGAAAAACAAATCATGTTAAACAAACCTGATCTCCTTCTTTGACAAATAAGTACTTGGGGGAGTGAAGGGAATGCTGTGGATGTAGTATATCTGGAATTCAGCAAGACTTTTGACAAGGTGCTGCATGACCTCATAAACAAATTGGAGAAATATGAGCTAGCTGAAACTACTATAGAGGGGGTAGATAACTAGCTCAATAGCTATAAGCAAAGGGTCCATGTCAGAATGGCAGGAGGGTTCAAGGGGACTCCCACAGGAGTCTTTCCTGGGTGCAGTGCTGTTCAATGTGTTAATTAAAAATTTGGATGGTGGCATAGAAAGCTTCCTGAGCAAATTTTTGGATGACATGAAAGTGAGAAGTATTGTGAACATGTCAGAGGATGTGAGCGCAATCTAGAAAGGTCCTGACAGACTGGAAAGTTGGGCTAGGGCTAACAGGATGAAGTTCAATGCAGACAAATTCAAGGCACTACACCTTAGGAGGAATAATCAAAAACACAAATAAAAAAGGGTATACACCTGGCTGTGAAAGCACTATGGAAAAGGACTTGGGCCAAAGACTTGATATGAGTCTGCAGTGAGCTGCACAAAAGGCGAATGTGGTTTTGGGTGGCATCAATTAGATGCAAGACATGGGAGCTGACTGGCTCTCTACTCAGCACTGGTTAGGTCATCTGCAGTACTGTGTGCAGTTTTCAATTCCATATTTTAAAAAGGATGTGAAGAAGTTAGAGAGGGTCCAGAGGCAGGCAACAAAGATGATCAAGGGCTTGGAAGGCAAGTCATTTGAAGAGAGGCTGAAGGAACTACGCATGTTCAGTTTGTGGAAAAGGCACTTAAGAGGGGCCATGATAGTAGTCTTCAAATACCTGAAGGGCTCCCATAAAGAAGAAGGAAAGCACCTTTCCTCTCTTGCTGCAGAGAGGAGGATATGGACTAATGGCTTGAAGTTGCAGCAAAGTAAATTTAGATTGGATTTCCAGAAAAAAACTTCACTGTGAGAATAGCGTGGCAGTGGCATAGACTACCTAGGGAAGTTGTGGGCTCTCCATCACTGGAGGTGTTCACGAAATGGGTGGACAGCCACTGTTCAAGGATGATCTAGGCATAGGTATGCCTATTTTCTACCTGGGCTTTGCTGGTTCTGGTTGCTTCTGCCTTTCCCTCCCACCACACACACTTTTTTCCTGCTATATGTGCCAGGGTGTTTTTAAGCTTCCCAGAGGCAGTGGCTTGTGGCTACAGCTACGGCAGGGGACTTCAATTGAGCCACTTTGTCTGCAAGGAGCAAAGCCAGAGTTCTTGGCTAGAGGGTCTTGCCCCTCCACTCAGGATCAGGCCAATTGCTGTATTTGAATTTTGCCCCATGGTCAGATTCAGATGGACTGTGGGGGTTTTTGTCTTCCTCTGTAGTGGGGGTGTGGCCCTTTACCTGGGAACTTTTTGAGTGTTTATTGACAACATTTTATAGAATCAGGACAATGGCTGCCATGGTTCCCCTGCTTTACCTGTGGCAGGTTAGGGTGTTAGATCTGTGTTGTGTCAGGGTTGAGGGTAGTTTTATGTAGAGCTTAGATTATAGTTGGATGAGATGGTTTGGATAGGGACGATTCTGCCTGAGGCAGGGGGTTGATCTAAATGACCTCTGGAGGTGCGTTCCAGCCCTACTTCTCTCTGACTCTCTTTTATTGGGATCCTCAAGCTCTCTCTCTACATTTTTTCAGGTCCTGGAAAGACTCAGAGTTACTGCACCTTCTCTTATCCACTCTCTGTCTTTCAAGAATCTAAAAAATGTTCACTTGTCCTTCCCTGGCTTCTCCAAGTTTTAAAAGGAGGTTATTGCAAAACTTCCTGTAAACACCTCTAGTTCTTACCATCCAAATGATTTGAACACTGATTTTCCTGATGAGTCCCAGCAGGCCTCTGGTTAGAAATGTAGTCCTGAACAAAGCTGGATCTCTATATTGCCTGTGAGCCCAGCACCCTATGGCATACCGTACAAGAGATACAACCATGTACCATGGAAATGGTCAGCAACACATCTTTTTTCAAGAGGAGGAGTGATTTATTCAAGCCTTAGAGAGAGAAGAATCCTTTTGGCAGGTTATAAACTTTCAGGAGCTACCTGGTGTGTAGGTCATAATTTTCTGTATATATATATCTATACACATATATGGACAGCCTCCTGCTGATTCAACCTTTTAGTTCACTGCTGATGCCAAGCTTCTGAGTTTCCTCCTACATCCATGGCAATACTATATAGGAATATGTTTTTAGGGCTTAACTGTGGGGTAGTACAGAGATGTACCTTATGCCTTTGAATGGCTGCTCACCTCAGTGCAGAAGGGTAATAATAAGAGCAGGTGTCCATATGTTAGTATGCCTGCTAGTTTTCTGTTTGTAGGTGGGGCAATCAGGGTCAAGGAGCAGACTGAACGGTGCATGCAGCTCTTAACATATTAAATGGTACCTTGAACAATATTGTCTAATTTTCCCTTAGCCAACAAAGTACTCAAGACCTATATAAGTGTCTAAGCTGGATATTACTACTTAGTACAAGCAACAGGCAGCATTCACTGTAGTGCTTCCCCTGGAATAACCCAGAAAGAAGCCTGTACTTCCAGGTGTTATATGTTGGGGTACAAAGCTGAAGCTCCATTTAGACCTTTTCCATTTCCTGCCTAGGAGAAGAGAGGGGGTGAATCTCCAGAGCCTGCTCAACTGTGCAGTGGAATCAGCTGTACAGCAAGCAAGTTTAATGGATTATACCTTGCAGACCAACATACACGCCGGACTGGCCTGTCTCTATTGATTAGTCATCTAGAAACATGATAGGATTTCTTATCCTACTAGGATTAATGTTTTATTGAGACACATAATTTTTATATTAAGCTGTTTTCTATCTTTACTCTTTC
>NW_005842892.1:183873-188382 GCF_000455745.1 Alligator sinensis
CTTTCCCTTCCTGCATCCTGTCACCCTCCCCCCTAATTCACCTAGACAAACTTCTAGCATACTAATATGTTCTCATCCAAACACATGATGGCAGGTGAAATTTTATGTTAGGAAAGGAGTATTTACTTGAATGTCAGTTATTTTTAAAGAACAAAACCTGCGGCTTTTAGTGAATAATAAAGGCACCTGCCATAGTTCAATCAGAAATTTCACACACGGTTCATAGTTTCATGTGGTTCTTTTGGTGCAGACCCAAGAACTTTGAATGTCTTCACATGAAAGACAGAGATTCAAAAAACCCAGTAATGGTTGTCTGGAGAATTATGCGAGACAAAGCTTAAAATGGATATCTTACTAAGCCATTAATTCCTGTCCTCCCCCAAAAGACTCTGTGGATGGAAAGAAATGAGACTAGTCTATTGACACTGATCACCATTATGAATCATCACTTGCCAAAATGTACCATAAAATGGCACCTGGGATTACAGAGATGTTCATATTTTCCCCTGTAATTTGAACAGGATAGAAGTGCAGCCATTATGTAGTAATGAATGACAAGTATTTGTTTGATATTGACTTTTTCTGTGCTTCTGATTTTCTATGACAGCTGTCCTAGCAGTGAGGTAAGGAAGAAGATATATTACACTTAGTAAACTGCTTCTCAGATGTTGAGCAAATGATTTAGAAACAGCAATAGAAAATATTTTATCTGAAACTTATGCAGCCTATAGGTGATTATTTTCAAGTACATTTTCCATTTTTGTGTCTCTTCCAGACATGAAGAATTCCATTTCTGTCTTTAGAAAAAAATCCTTGTTTCTTCAGGTAGGGAAAAGTCTATATTTACAAACTTACAGATGCATTTTTACAAACTTACAGGTCACTTAAAATTCCCACTGATGTCAGGTTTACAGGGTTTAGCCCTTTATTCACATGCATTTGTTGGTTCATTGCTGTAAGAAAATGCATTGATGCCAGCTTCAGGAAGTATGAGATCATGTACCTTTTATAAGCCAGAATGGCATCAAATATAGGAAATTGCCTAGTTATTTCCTTTACTAAGTACAAAACATTATATTTATTAGTCATTTAATTATGATGGAAGGAGGACAATATTAGTTAATAATTAGGACAATAATAACTTTGTAATTATTCAACTAGGTCCTGCCCTGCTGTTTCCTGAATGACAAACATCTAAGGAAACATGATTTAATAAAGCATGCTATCTTATTTGGAAGTGTATGGGTGAATTTTCCTCTCTGAATATGGGAGCATTTGGGCATTTCAGTACTACTTACAATACAATATGGTACAGAAATAGTGCATCCTGCAAAGCACATGCATTTTGACCCTGATTCAGCAAAGTGTACGATCACATGTTTACCTTTAAGCATGTGTTTAAGTCCATTCTTACTTAGCAGTACACTTAAGTCCTAATGCAAATCACTTAGGATATATGCATATTAAGGTATTGTTTAATTTTACCATTCATGAAATTATTGAGCATTGGAAATTTGGGTCTTGATGTTTAAAATGCATTGAGTTGACATACCTACCATTTATGTTTTGATTGAACTTTCTGGGCAGATGTTCTTTAGCTATATTTTTATTTTTCATTTTTCAGCTTTTAACAGCTGAAAAAAAGATTGAAGTATTCAGCTTGAACAGCCACTGGTTTATAGAGGTCATATTTTATTAGTATCTCAAACACTTGTGATAAGAAGCTATCAGAAATGTCTAGCTTACAAAAATAAATACCATGGATATCTAGGGGTAAAAAAAAAAAAAGTGTGTAAAAAAACCTGGCACAGTACATGCTCGGGCAGCACACGCTGCTGCAGAGCCAGGCTGCCTGGAGCTGTGCTGCAGCTGCCCACCAGGCTGCACACAGCAGTATCACCCCAGCTGCAGTCCTGGAAGGCTCCCAGGACCCCAGGTAAGGCTGCTGGGGCCATCACAGTGCTGGCCCCAGCCTCCCCTACCCCAGCTGAGGCAACTTGCCACGCGCCAAAGCACATGAGGCATGGGCTTTCCCTGGTGACAAGTAGCTGCGTTATAAGGTGCACCGCTGCTAGTGATGCCCAGGGAACCAAACATTCATGCACATCTGGACCCACCCTCAGGGTACAAGCAGATATTATACTCAGATTGATGTAACTAGGATTAAGTTGATCTAAGTGCTGATCTGTACAGATGTTTGAGGAAGTTAGATTGGGCCTGCCTGATCTAACTTAGTTCAACTGCGAAGGTGTGTTAAGTTATATCAGGCATGGGTTAGCCTGATCTACTGAGTGTCTGCACATGTTCTGAGCAGAGCTCTGGGGCTGAGAAAGCCGAGTCACTTGCCCCAGTCCTGATGCTATGATTTTCCTACCCGTCACCCTGACAGCTATTTTTAGCCCCTCTGACCTCCCCACCCTTGGGTGGAAAACCAGGACCTCCTCTGTGGACCCAGTAAACCCCTCTGTGGATCTTACAGCCTCCCCTCAAATCCCCCCAGCCTCCTCAGACCCAGAACATCGGCAAATGTGTGCACAAGTGGGACCTGATCTATGATCATGCAGCTTAAAGTAATCCACATAGTCACAGATCTGTACATACCCTTAGTTACTGTAAGAGATGTCAAGGTGTTATTTTTCTTATGTGAAATTTCAATAAAACCTATACAAACCATTGTTTTATATAGTACATTTGATACTTAAGTTATAATCTTCTAATATATTAAAATTCCCCTCTGTCACAATATGCTTCTCTTTTTTAATACTATTAAGATGGTTTGCTGTAGAATTGAATGCTGTAACAATATTATTTCCTATGAGGCAGTTGCTTTTTTGGCTTTCTAACTAGTGCACATCATAGCAGAGATCTTGTATTTGTTAAAATCCTCATTATTCATACCCATACCACAGAAAGAAAGCATCATTATATAAATTTGATTAAAAAACTATGCTTGCCAGAGGCTATCAATAAAGTTAATGGGAATTCAAATTTCTCTTACGCCAGAATAATGAAATTTTTAGTTGGGACAACATTAAGAATTGCTAAGCATGTCACATATCTTCCAAAACTAATTTTACACTAAAACTATTAAGGAGAGCTCTGACAGGAGGATAATATAGATCAGATAGATTAGCATATCCCCTACAAAACTGAATCCATCTTTCTGCAAGCACTGGAAATGGTCCAATAGAAAGTGTCTCAGATGCTAACTTCATAATGCTCTAAATATAACCAAAAGGAAAAGATTTATATTTCCTAAGGCCAAACAATAAAGAATTATAAGCCCAAATGAGCAACAGTTTATTCTCATGATACATCCACACCAAGTATTCTATTGACTTAACAAGTTACATACTGACAAAAGGAAGGCATTTCTTGTGTTTGCAGGTATTCCAGTATTATCAGAATCACAATTTTCAAAAAGATTCTTAAGAGCAGCATGATGAATATGCAAGGTATAAATTATATGCATAAAACTAGAGCCTTGAACTCATATACTCTCAGCATCATCCTCTGTTTAAGCAACATGTAGACCCAAGTAAGTAGTACAAACACAGCTCACAATCTGCCCAGCCACTTGGAAACAGCAAGTTTTCTAGAGAGAAATGATACATCTTAAATTAGATGATAAACTCATGCGAGACATATTTCGTGACTGACTTAGGCACTGCCCTAATGTATGACCTTTGCTACATATTCAAAAGAGGTTAACTCATTAACCACACACTGTTAGTCACTCTACTGTATTCATTGTGATAAAACATTGGTTTAGCATCTTCCTGTACAGCTTTATGCCTTCCAAATGGTTGGATGCAATTCATGGTTTCAAATAATTTCTCTTTTAATAACAGGCATGTAATATTTCATCATTATTGAAAGTAACAGTCTGCAGATAATGTGGCCACCTGCAGAAATTCAGTTGCACAAACGATAGCAATGGAAATTGTGCACACTTAATTGTGACATTTATCTTCCTGTTTTCTTTTAACAGGATATTTTTTGCTGTGTTACTCAGGTAAAGCAGCCTTATCATAGAGTGGCCCCTAGACTTTCTCTCACTGGAGTCTATATCGATAACTTGCCAGAAGCCTAACCCTGGCACAGAGTTTGCTTAAAAAACAAATAGGTGGTAGCTGCCATCATCTTTACCACAGAAGTGCAGTTATGAGTCATGTAAACTTCAAAAAGCAAGAAGTAGGAAGACCTACCTACCTTTTATAGGAACAGTTATTCAGGGACTCAAGCAGGGTGAAATACTTAGGCACTTTAGTCCATGTCCATATTTCATGGGTGGAATGGAGTCTGGCCTTCAATGGCTACTGCCATTTATATTACACAATTGATATAAACCATCCTTGCTGTCACGGCGGGGTCCTCACGGAGGGCCGTGTGCTCCTTAAGGTCCCTCGCTCCATGTCAGGCCGGCCCAAGGCACCCTCTAATTCTCTCCCGCCACGTCTTGCTGGAATATATATATAGTTGGGAGGCTGCCTATGACTCCCTGGGCAC
>NW_005842892.1:189321-205694 GCF_000455745.1 Alligator sinensis
ATGCAAGCCTGAACATAAACTAGAGCCTCCTGGCTAAACCATAGTGCCCCGTCCTCTCAGGGCTATAGTGAGCTGTACTTGCAAGTCAGGCCTCTTGCTACATCTCGGCCGAGGGAGCTCCTGCCTCTCCAGGTGCTGGCAGGGAACTGCCAGCCTGGTCTCAGCCCTGGGCTTTATAAGGGACAGGTCCTGCCTCCTACAGGCAGCTGGCTCCCCTTAGCTGCCCCGGCAACCCGCAGCTGGGCTCGTTACCCTGGCAACCCTCAGCTGGGCTCGTTATGACCTGCCAGGGCTCTGTCTCTCTCCCTGGCAGTTTCTCCCCTCTAGGAGCAGAGCACCGAGGTGCTCTGCGACACTTACATTTCACCATCCAGTAATTGCCTTCTCTTACTCCTTTACATAACCATTTACACTACTGTTTCCACGTCCAGGCAACTCTGTAGTTCATCCAGCACATCATCCTGTCTCTGACAGTGACTGCACAGAATATTTCAGTGAGATATCCTGCCTTTTGGGTAAATGTATTCTTTTAACTAATACATGTTATAGCAGTATAATGGCCTGCATATATAGCACTATAATGATAGTTTATAGCCATTGAATTAAAAAACAGAAGTAATCCTGGAAGTAAGGACTGGATAGCATTTGAGAAGAGAGAACTGAACACAGGTCAAGTGGTCTAACCGCTGGGTATTATATGTAAGGTACACAGCATTGTGTGAGGGGGTAAGTGATATGAAATAGTCTCTGTATTTGGTATAGCTTGAACATACCTAAGCCACATTTTAGTGGCTTAGGTACAACTCGGTCAGGTTTCTGGATTCTGTTAGTGCTTACATGGAAGGTAGGTGCTCATGAAAGGCACTTTTGGACACAAAGAACTGAACTGCAGGTACCTAAAGAACTTTCAGGTCCAACAGGTAGGCATCTCATGAGATTTAGGTTCTTGTAGTTAGGCAGCTGCTGAATAGGGGCTTTTTGGACAGCAGTGTTGATGTTTGGCATCTAAATCACCTACATCAAATCTTTGCTTTAAGTAATTCAGTCCTTTTGTGCATCTGGCCTATAGGTTTGATGATTACAACTACAGATGTGAGGCCAGACCAGATTTTTATGTGCTATTTTACAGGAATCAGACCTACGACATAGTTTCCTTTTTATCCTTTAATTCAAACATGTTAAGGGAATCAAGCATCAGTCATTCTTTTTAGCCACATACTCCTGTGGATGACTTTGATCATTAATGTTCCCTTTTGAAAACCATAACCTGCTGCATCTGCATTTTTTACAGTTGTTGCACTTAGTTTTTATTATTTAATTCAACCATATATGAAAGAAGTAGATAGACATAGAAAATGAAACCTTGTATTTGAAGATGGAAAAAATAGGGAAAAAGAGTAAACTATTAACCCAAGAACTGAAATGCTGTTAGCTAACAGGATTCTTAGGGGCCTTTGTACACATCACAAAATTGGCCTTTTAAGTGGCTTAAATGCCCTTTTGCACCATTTTAATGGCACAGCTGTTTACATTGTTGGTGACATATTGTGCATTAATGGTGCTGCTGTTTACACTGTTGGCAGTATATTGCACATTAAATGACTGTGGAGTGTAGCAAAATAAAGCATGTCTGAGGTGTTTTAATTTGCTACCTTACAGCTGTGGAGGGAAGCACCAGGCCCCATGCAGCTCGGGGGCTGTGCAGGCAGCCCATGCAGGCAGGCTCCACTGAAGAAACAAGAAATAGTGGCGAGCCTGATCTTTATTTTTCTTCTCCCCAGAGCCTGCCTGCCTGCCTGCGCTGTACAGGGCCTTGGTGGTTCCCTGTGCAGCTGCAATGCCCCCTGGGACCACCCAGGCCGGGTGCCTGTGGGCAGATGCCGCCTGTGGGGTGGCGTCGCCTCCTCAGAGAGAAGCCCCTCCCCACCCTGCAACACATAGATCGCTCAGCCCACCGGCAGCTCAACCTCCCCCCCCCCCCCAAATCCCCTGCCAGAGAGACAAGTAAGGGTCGGGCCTGACCCTTGTGTACATGCCCCGGGGGTTTACCTAGGTTTAATTTGAAGCAGCGTTTTTAAAAAAAACATTGCTTCAATTTAGGAAGAATTCAGCTGAAGTAAACCCCGTGGTGTGTACAAGCAGCCTAGATGTCTAGAAAAGTAACAAAATGCTGCCTTGCGTCTTAAGATCTGAAGAGTCCAGGTGACACAAACTACACATGATGGCTTCATTACAGAGAATGAGAAATCATCTCTGAAAGATCAGAAGGGAATGTGTTTATATTTTAGACATTATGAATAACTATGAGCACTGGAACAGATTACCTAAATAGGTTGTGGAATTGCTGTCAATGTACAGCTCTGAGTGTAGGTTAAACAACCATTTTGGGGATTCTGGAGCATCTTAACTCCAAGCAGCAAAAAGCAAAGACTTAGCATAATAGCCTGAGCCTTTCCTGTCCCTGCCATAAAGTATTGCATGGATGAGTCAGCTCTAAACCCATCAAAAAGAAAATACAAATGAACTAAGAGGATAAACTTTTTAATAGAGCTCTTGGAACTGGGCTGCACTGTACTAATATGCTACAGTGGGTCCATCTACAGGAGTTGTGCTACTGTGCATCAGCAGTTTACTGTTCAGTAAATGCATACATCTACATGGTCACATGCTTACTGCACAGTAAAAACCCTTAATCCCACTTAAATTTGCTACTTGCAAACAAAACCTGTATTTGTGGCCATGGCTTCTGGGAAGAGACTGGGGGAACTGGGCTTCTTTAGTCTGCAGAAAAGACTGGTGGGACGGGGGAGTTAACAACAGCCTTCAACTACTTGATGGGTGGTGCCAAAGATGGAGCTAAACTGTTTTCAGCGTTGATTACTGAACAAGGAACAATCATTTCAAGCTGCAGCAAGGGAAGTTTAGGTTAGATATTAGGAAGAACTCTCACTAGGAAGGAAGTAAAGCACTAGAAAAGGCTGCCAAGAGACATAGTGGAACATCCATCTGTGACAGGGGCATGCTCGGGGCCAGGTTTCATGCCAGTCTGCCCACCTTTCTCTATGGGGCAGTTCGCCCTGTCTCACCTGCCACAACTTTGCTGCTCCCATAAATGGGTGATAAATGCAGGAGACTGCCCATTACATGCCCCGATGCCAGGGGGCACCATCTGTGGCTCTAAACCTTCCCTGCACTGTAGCCCATGCCTTGCAGATAGCATCCACAAGATGCATGCACCCCACACCATAGCTGGTGCTCCAGGGTCTCATGAGGACTCACTTCCTCCCCTGAAGCAGCAGGTCATTGTGCTAAAACTACAGGTCTTACTTTCAACCTACGCTCAACCTCCTAGTGGTGGAGTACTGACCGAGGTCAGGACTCACCCCTCACACTCTGGCTGAGCCCCCCCCTTTCTCAGCCTCTCTCTGGCCCAAACTGCACCCTCAGCATCTCTTTGGCCCAACACCTGGGGTTCCTCCTATGCCCTTTCTAGGGCCTCTGCACCACACCCCACCCTGGGGTCCTCTCATTATCCTCACAACTCCTTCTCCCCAGGGTTGGCCCCTGTGCTGCCCTTCAGGCTGACCCTTAGCCCTACTCAACCTTCTTCCAGGCCCTCACTACCACCCCCTCTCTGGGATTACACATCTATCCCCTCCTTTGGGACTCTGGGCTTTCCCTCCCCTGTGGAGGCTGAGGTGGCCACAGCCATGCCTGGCCCCACCTGGGTCTTACACCCTCCTTGGGCTCAGTTGGCCATAGCCATGCCTGGCCCCCTTGTGCCCACAGTGCTGTGGGGGCTAGGGGTTAAGACACCCCAACCTGCCCTTCACCAGGGTGGTAACTGGCCTGGCATTTCCTGTGGGTTCCTACACCACTAGGAACCCCACCAGGCCACCCATCCCCAGCAGGGTGCAGTTTTAGATCATGCCTCAGACCAGGAGCCTCCAAACCATCACCATAAGCTCCTGCCCTTAACTCCAAGATGTTTCATACAACCTTTCAGCCAGGCAATATTTCTACCTGACTGTCAGCAGCAAACTGCTTTTTTTATATAGGCAGGCAGTGTTTTAAAATGGCTGTCACAATCAAGCACCTGCTGGCTGCTTGACTCAGCCCTTAAAGTGGCAGGCACTGTAAGTGCACTGCCACACCATCCACAAAAGTTTTTAAGACCTGGGGGGAGGGGCATGTCTACATGAGACCTTTACTGCATAACTTACTACTCAACTGCTCAATAAACATCTACACATCTGCCCCAATTGGGGTGCACACAACTAATACATTCCACAGCCGGGTAAGTCTTATAAGTTTTTTTCATGTGCGGCAGTGCACCTTTAGATGCTGAATGGCTAGCTGGGGCATGAGGGTGCTTCTGTGCTGGGGCTGCCTGGCAGCTAGCCCCATGCTGAATCACCCTTGTGCCCCAGCCAGCCTCTCTGCAGATCATCGAGCCTGGCCAGAGCAGCCCTGGGCCAGCAGGCTGAACCTCCAGGACCCCTGCCAGCTGGGGTTGCTGCAACCTAGCTCAGTGTGCTGAAGACCAGGTTCACATGTAAACTGTGCACCTGGGAGCCTCCCAGGAGCAATAAATTGCAGAGCAATAAGCTTCGCAGTTTATTGCTGCCCCCTAATGGCACATGTAGACACTCCCAACTAGACAAAACTTTGGCTGGGATGATATATTTGGGGATAGTCCTGCTTTGAGAAGCGGGTTGGATTAGCTAATCTCCCAAATTCCCTTCCAACGTTAATTTTCTACAATTCTATGAAGATTGCACAATTTTTATAGATAGCTTGTTCCAATGCTTGACCACCCCCAGAGTTGGAAAGTTTTCATAATCTACAATCTAAATTTCCCCTGCTAAAACTTGAGGCTATTGTTCCTAGACCTGTCTCCTTTGATTATGGAGAAAAGCCCATCTGTAATTGTCCTTTAGGTATCTGAAAACTCCTCTGTACAGACTGCCATGTAATGGGGTGGAGAGGCTCGCATGTACCGATGACCCGAAGAGCGACACCATCAGGAGTCTTGCACTCCTGGTAGGGTCACCCATGGCAGTAAGGTCAAAGGTGAGGTATCAGACAAAATGCAGTTCAACACAACACAGAGACCTCAATGGTGGAGCAGGTGGATATAGAAGGCAGATTTCTCAATGGCTGCAAAGGCAGATAAAACCTGCAATGGAGGAGTAACTCCAGTTGTCTTGGATCCCCTTGCCACTGGACTCAGGTTTCTCCTCCTGAACTGCAAGATCTGTGCAGTTGCCAACGTGCAACGGCTTCCTTATGTAAGACAAGTCACGCACAGGCTTCTCTCACTGATGTGACATCTACTACAATAACCAATACCAATAACTGCACCCAATATTTGAAGATCATTAGCAATCCACCTCAGCCTTCTTTTCCCCAGCCTAAGTAACCCTAGTCAGTTCAGTCTTACCACATAAGTCTTGTCTCCTGGGCCCTAATCATTTTTGTTGCTCTTCCCTTTCCAAATCGCCCACCTCCTTCTTAAAATATGGGGCCCAAAACTGGACACAGTACTCCAGGTGAGGCCCCACTAGTGTTGAACAAAGTAGAAGAATCACTTCCTTGATTTGCGACAGACACTCCTATTGATAATAACCTATTATTCTGTTCGGTTTTTTTGCAACAGGAGCACACTGTTGGCTTATCGTCACCTTATGGTCCACTGTAACCCCTAGGTCCTTCTCTGTAGTACTGCAGCATAGCCAGTTATTTCTCAGTCTGTATTTATACTTCCAATTAGTCTCTCCCAAGTACAGGAATTTGCACTTGTCATTGTTGAATCTTATCTGATTGATGCAAACCGTTTCTCCAGCCTGTTCAGGTTGTTCTGGATGGTAGCCCTGCTCATAATGATCATGCAACAAAGCATACATGGAATATCATAAAATAAAAATGGTGCATGATTGTGGTACACTGATGTTGTCTTCTAAAGATCACTGAGTTTGTGTAGTGTCAAAGCATTTGATTTAAAATATGCGGTTTTGAGTAATTTCCATAGTTTGGGTTAGGATGATCTTGAAATCAGTAAGTGAAGAGTTAATTATATCCATGTTAGCAGTCACACAAATGTCTGTTTAAACCCATAATTATTGAAATGTTTAGGTAATCAAGTTAATCCATGATCATGATGAATAAGATTGAAATCCTAATAAGGTTTTGTAATCAGGATCCCATGAAACTGAGATGCTTGCCAGTATGTTGCTCTCCTAAGATATGACTTACTAGGCTTCTATTTTTCAGGTTAGACTAATATGCATTGATAAGAATCTGACACCCTACTGGTAAATACTTGTTTAAACTAAAAAATGAACTGCCTAGAATGCTTCTTCAATGGCGATCTGAATTTTCTTCAGAATGTTAAATGGTGCATATTTAGCATTTTTTCTCATTTTGTCTTTTCTTCATAGGCAGAATGAACTAATTTATTTAAACATATGGGTTTCTCTCCCTGCCCCCCTCCAAAAAAACCAAACAAAAACAAACCCCAAAAAACCACAGGTGCCTAAGTTCTACCTAAGACTCACTTCTGGCACCTAAGTCTGAATTTAGTTCTGAAATAGCCCATTCAACTGCCATTTAACCCTGTAGGAACTGAAACTCCAGAGGTGTCTCAGTTTCAGACCTTAAAGTTTCCTATGCACTGAGCTCTGTTTCAGTATATGTCCTATATCATGCTGAAGTCTCACTGGAATCCAAAACCTAGGCTTCAATCCACTAGGCGTTCTCAAATCATGCCTAACACATAGTGATGGGTGATCCAAGAGCCTTTTGTTTGAAGAACTCAGCCAAGACTTCCAAGAAGACACCCTAACCATTAGATTACAGGCCATGTCTACATAAAATGCTCACTGCACAGTAGTAATGAGCTACTGCACAGTAAGTGTCACTGCCAGGATGTTACTGTGCAGAAATGCCAGTTACTGCTCAGTCATTTAGTACTTGTTTATGCAAGTACTAATGACTGCACCATAACAACTGCTCAGTGGCTGTCTCATGTACATGCACCCAGCATTATGCTTGATCCTCCTTTCTCTCTTTCTGTCTCTATGACCTAATTAATTTTCTTTCTTTCTTTTGCACAGTGACATATCTTCTATGGGAGAGGTGGAACAGGTTTTCACTCTACACCCAAGGATTCCAGACCAGATGACAGCTAGGGCTCTGTGAAATGGAAACGTTTTGTTTCAACGAGCGTTTCAACATTTCAACAGAACAGTGTTTCATTTTGACTTTTGTTTCAAGTCAAAACGGCTGTTCCATTTTGTTCCGTCAAAATGTTTTGCCGTTTAGACCATGTTTCGACATTTTGCCCATAGGATATAATGGGGAAGGACAAAACAGCATATAAGTTTGTCATTTCTGGCTGGATTTGGATGCAACATGCAGACATGTTGCCCCTTCTGAGGGCATGATGCGTGCCAAGTTTCAAGAAGATAGGCGCAGGGAGTTTGGAGAAACTGCACCCCAAAATCTTGAGAGCAAAACTCATGTTCTGTGTATGTGTTAAGCCATAGCAGGATCAAAACTGCAGAGATGGTAGCCCCTGGTGAGGCAACAAAGCCTGCTAAGTTTCAAGGAGATAGGTGCAGGGTGTTCAGAGAAACTGCACCCCAGAATCCTGAAAGCAAAACTTGTGTCTCTGGTGTGTGTTAAGACACAGTGGGGTCAAAACTGCAGGCATGCTAGCCCCTGGTGAGGCCACAAAGCTTGCCAAGTTTCAAGGTGATAGGTGCAGGGGCTTGGGGGGAACTGCACCTCAAGCTGCTGACAGGCAAAACTCGTGACATAGATGGCCCTGTGTATGTTAAGGTGCAGCAGGCTGAAAACTGCAGGCGTGGTGGTCCCTGCAGAGGCCACCAAGCCTGCCAAGTTTCAAGGTGATAGGTGCAGGGGCTTGGGGGGAACTGCACCTCAAGCTGCTGACAGGCAAAACTCGTGACATAGGTGCTTGTGCAACTGTGTCTGTCTTGGGGCATGGGGGTGGGGAGGGGGGACAACGGGGGGACTACTGCAGACCTGGCTGCTAAGCTACTGTGTTACCAGATACCAATTAATCATGATTCACTCAGGGACCAGCTCAATACACGGTACCTAGTTACTACATAAGTTAACGAGCATGGATTAACACCTACAAAACTACAGACTAAGGAGAGGAAATAATCAATATAGACAATCAACTGCCCCAAGACAGACACAGTCAGTTGCACAAACACCTGTGTCATGAGTTTTGTCTGTCAGCAGCTAGGGGTGCAGGACCCCAGAACCCCCCTGCACTTATCTCCTCAATAGCTGGCAGGCTTCGTGGCCTCAGCAGGGGCCACCACCCCTGCAGTTTTCATCCCGCTGTGCCTTAACACACACAGGGCCATATATGTCACGAGTTTTGCCTGTCAGGAGTTTGAGGTACAGTTCCCCCCAAATCCCTGCACCTATCTTCTTGTAACTTGGCAGGCTTTGTGGCCTCATCAGGGGCTACCACCCCTGCAGTTTTGACCCCACTGTGGCTAAACACATACACATGACATGAGTTTTGCTTTCAAAAATTTGGGGTGCAGTTCCTCCTGAACCCCTGCACTGATCTTCTCAAAACTTGGCAGGCTTCATGCATCTAAAGCAGACAAAAAATAATGAAGTTATAGATATTTTATTGATTCACCATTATACCCTATGGCTGGATCTCTGAAGCGGCTCCCAAACCTTTTTGTAAAGAGGATTGAAGATCCCCCATCACTTGTCACAAAGACCTGAGGGTAATAATTGACCACACTCTGAACATGAGCTGGCAGTGCAATGCTGTATCCAGCAGGGCCAACAATACACTGGCATGCATAAATTGATGCATCTCCAGCAAAACCATTGCAAAGAAGTGATTCTCCTGCTAGACTCGGCTCTACTCAGCACTGGTGAGACTGCAGCTGGAGTCCTGAGTCCAGTTCTGGGTTCTGCACCTTAACAAGGATGTCCTAAACCTCGAAAGAGTCCAGAGAAGGGCCACTCATATGATCAGAGACTTTCACCCAAGCCATATGAGGAAAGGCTGAGGGACCTGGGACTTTTCAGCTTGAAAAACAGAAGGCTGAGAGGAGACTTGGTAACAGCTTACTGCTACATCAGAAGCATACATGTAGGGCTCGGTGAACTTCTGTTACCAAGTTCCCTCTCAGTCTTCTTTTTTTCAGGCTGATGAGTCCCAGGTCCCTCAGCCTTTCCTCATATGGCTTGGGTGAAAGTCTCTGATCATATGAGTGGCCCTTCTCTGGACTCTTTCGAGGTTTAGGACATCCTTGTTAAGGTGCAGAACCCAGAACTGGACTCAGGACTCCAGCTGCAGTCTCACCAGTGCTGAGTAGAGCCGAGTCTAGCAGGAGAATCACTTCTTTGCAATGGTTTTGCTGGAGATGCATCAATTTATGCATGCCAGTGTATTGTTGGCCCTGCTGGATACAGCATTGCACTGCCAGCTCATGTTCAGAGTGTGGTCAATTATTACCCTCAGGTCTTTGTGACAAGTGATGGGGGATCTTCAATCCTCCTGCCTGATGAGAGAGCAGCAGTTGTTCAAGCACCCATGTCATGAGTTTTGCCTGTCAGCAGCTAGGGGTGCAGGGCCCCAGAATCCCCCTGCACCTATCTCCTTGCCAGCTGGCAGGCTTTGTGGCCACAGCAGGGCCTAGCAGCCAGGCCTGCAGTAGTTTCCACTCCCCCATTCCCCAAGATAGACACAGTTGCACAAGCACCCATGACACGAGTTTTGCCAGTCTGCAGCCAGAAGTGCAGGGCCCCAGAACCCAGACTCACCCTGAACCTATCTCCTTGACAGATGGCAGGCATCATGGCCTCAGCAGGGGCTACCATCCCTTCAGTTTTCACACCGCTGCGCCTTAACACACACAGTGTCATCCATGTCACGAGTTTTGCTTGTCTGCAGCTTGAGATGCAGTTTCCCCCAAACCCCTGTACTTATCTCCTTGAAACTTGGCAGGGGCTAGCAAGCCTGAAGTTTTGAACCTACTGTGTCTTAACATGTACACGTGACACAAGTTTTGCTTTCAGGATTTTAGGGTGCAGTTTCTCTGAACCCCCTGTACCTATCTCCTTGAAATGTGGCAGGCTTTGTTGCTTCAGCAAGGGCTAGCAACCCTGTAGTTTTGACCCTGCTGTGGCTTAACACATACACGTGACATGAGTTTTGTTCTCAAGATTTTGGGGTGCAGTTTCTCTTAACTCCCTTCACCTATCTTCTTGAAACTTGGCATGCATCATTCCATCAGAAGGGGCTATCATGTCTGCTTGTTGCATCTAAATCCAGCCAGAAATGACAAATTTATAGGCTGGTTTGACCTTCCCTATTATATCCTATGGGCAAAACGTCGAAACAGCATTGAAATGGCAAAACGTTTCAAATTGCCTCATTTTGTTTCAAGGCTGTTTCAACCATATCTGTTTCATTTTGATTTTGCTGTTTCAACCTCGAAACAGGTCAAAACAAAACTGGTGGTGAAATTTGCACAGCCCTAATGACAGTATAATGGTTAGGAGACTTTCCAGAAAGGTGGGAGATGTGGGTTTGAATCTTTTCAAGCAGGAAATAGACATTGAACCCAAGTCTCCCACTTCCTAACTTAGTGGTATAACTACTCAAGGATTACCCTGCTACTGCCTCTTCCAATGGCTGTGTTTAAAGAGTGACTGAGCCCTGAACATTTCTCTTTGGGTCTAGACACTTTTCCAGCTCCTACTAAGTACAATAACAATACTTCTTTTGACTATAATTAAAGTTGGACCAGGCCAATGAACAACTAGTTTTTATATTATCATGTATTGCTACAGGATGAGTTTGTTTTTTTGAGAAAGTCCTGGTTTTAGCCTCACTTGTGAACCCTGGACTTAAAGGCAAATTAATCATACAAAAGAAACATATGACCTAGAATAAGTCCTGCTGGGGTACACAAGAAGAGCCTGAGCTCAGTCAGTAGTAGCTAAAGACAGCCTAGAAATGGGTTCCTTACATGAGCTAGATTGAGAAGCAGTTGGAGCCACCTCCTATGAGGGAGGGTGTGGGCAAGTGGGTCCCCTCACCTCCTTTGATTAAGTTATGATCACTGGGACCTCTGCTTCATGTTTCCCAACTCTCACCTACCATGTCTTGATGTTATGATAGTATTTTGCAGGTATTTTGAGCATTGGTCCATCTGACAGGGGGCTGGTCTTCTGCAGGTCTCCACCTCCATTACTCCCTGCCCCTTTCCTCTCAGGTGGTGAGTTATTATTCTCTGTTGATGGTGAGTGGGAGTCACTGGACCTCCATTCTTCCCCAACTCAGTTCAGTTCCTTGTTCCACAACTTGTCAGTGTCTGTCTCCTCCAGATAAGTCTCCTTCTTCAGCTTTAGATGTTCAGGTCTGTCCTGTGATTGCCTTACTTCCTCCTTCTCTTGCACTCCCTTTGTTGCTGCTTCTGGCTTCTCCTTTGTGAGGCTTTATGTTTGGTGGTTATCCTTGGGCTGGCCGGTCTCATGTGGGTTGGTCTCTCCCCGCCTGGCTCCAGGATTCTTAGACTAAACTGCTTTATAGGTTCCAGGTGCATGGATTAGGACCTAATTAGTTATAACTCAAATGCAAAGGGAATCCTCCTCCTCCAGCTATCTCTCCCTAGCCCCAGAGCACTAAATCAGAAAAAAAAGGAACAGAGTCTGGACTCTCAAATGCTATAAATAAAAGCTCTGGACCCTTAGTTCCCTGGTTCGAAGGTCCAGCTAGGCTCATTGCAGCTGGTTGAAACCTTGCTGATATTCTCGTGGTCAGCCCAGACAAATCCCTTCTTTGTCCCTTGAGGTTACCCCTGGATCTGTGTGTCTGCTTTCTCCCTCTTCCTGGATGGGCTTGGCTGCCCATCTCCCGGGGAACTCCCCTAGTGTGTCCCCAGCCCTCTGGCTTGTAGGGCTACCCGCCACTACCACATCCAGCGTCACTTATCTCGCCAGATGCACCGGGATTGTCCTTCACTTGTGGTCACTGGATCATGGCAGCCCACAAGGGTTTGGCTGGCTGGATCTCCAGTTCTGTTGGTCTTTGTCCTGGTCCTGCTGCACTGCCTTTTCTCTGGGAGATGCTGAATACTGTGCTTCTCTTGGAGTCTCCCTTTAAACAGCCTGGGCTTCCTCCTGGGCCTATCAGCGCTGGCCCCTGGGGACAAATATTTTCCAGATACTGGGGCTGGTGTGTCACTCTGGTTTCTCCCTGGGCCTCTTCTCCAGTGTACCAGGGAACCACAGGTTGCCCAGACCTAGCCGAGTGAGTTTCCTGCCAGTACTGCCGGTCCTGCAGGGGTCTAGCAGGGGCTGCATCCCAGCCCCTGCTACAGAGGGGCAGGAGCCTCAAAGAAGAAGAGGCTTGGAAACACCAAGCAGAAGGAGTTACTGAGTACAAGTAAGGGCCTAACTAGAGATTGGGGAAAATGGGCTTTGAGTTGACACTGAAATGTTCATGTAATAAACTGGAACCCCCAGAAGTTATATACATGAATGCTATGAATCTGTGCCATCACAGGGGAAATCAAAGAGGGGAAAACTGAGTCTATGACAGAATCTGACACTGGACTCACTAATCAATGCTATGTGAAGCCAGACTTTTTTCAGTGCAATTCAAGAACCATCTATTCAAAACTGGCAGCTTCACACTAAAGCCTTATTACTTTCCAAATATATTATAGTAATTGAATTTTTGTCCTAATTGCTTATATTTTAAGTTTTGACTTTCTTCTTTTTCATCCGTGCAATGTTCTCCTCATCCATGTCCTTATCCCTATAGGACAATCGATCTTGTACACTGAATGAGGCAGGCTCTCTGAAAAAATGGTAGAGTCAGCAGATGAATAACAGATGAATGGGTTTAGGAATAACATACTCAATTCCCAGTTCTTCTGGAGAGTATACTCCTGTGCTTACATGCCTTTCCATGCCTGAACTCCCCACTTCTGCCTGCTTTTCCTATATTCAACTTCCAATAATGTTCCTCCACCTTCTACAACTCTTTCATAAGAGGCCTCTTTAGGTCCTCTCCAACTATCATCATTTTCTGTTCTTTTTCTCTCCTGAATTTCTTCTCTATCTTTCCTGCCTTCTCATTCACCTCTCCACATTCCAGTCTCATTATTGTAGCTTCCATATTGCTTGAGATGAACTGAGAACAAAGAAGAGAGAATCTTTGCTTCAGTCCCAGTGCCAGATTCCACACTGAGTAGCAGTAACCAGAAAGAGCAATGACTCTGTTCCTGGAGCTTCAAGATGGAGCGCACACAGTTGGCTGGTAGAAGTGCAGTTTAGACATTATATGGGGAGCCAGGATACAGCATCCTCAGTACAGATGGAATCTTCAAAGAATTTAGCTGCCTAACTCTAATCGGCCTCTAATGGGTATGTGTGGACTGCAAATTTTTTTCCAGAGGCTCATTGCTGGCTTTCTTCCCTGGAAACAGACAAAGGTATCAGAATGAAACTTCCCAGATCCTGCCAAATTTCAAGATCCCAATTGAAAGCTCAGAGGCAATAAAGCTTCTTAATGCAACGTATTTTGCGTTAAGGGTAACAAAACAACAAGTTACCCTTAACTGATTTTATCTGAAACTTCTTAAGAAAATACAGCCTTTGGCAGACATCTAGCACAGAGAACTCCACCCAGAATGGTTAAAGTTTGACAAAGTTATAAGACATTATAAACAGGGACTTATAATGGAAAGAACATGTTAACTGTAGTCATAACTACCTGCCCAGCCCATAATTAAATCATAAGTAAAAATGTATGAACATATGAAGTCAAATTCTCTATTACTCTGTATCTTGTTTGGCCCTTCCTTGAGTGCAGAGTGGATATAACACATTCCCTAGGCAAAATGATTACATTTTGTAGTGATGTAAATGAGTATATAAGGTGCAGAGCAACACAAAATCTGGTCCCATTCAGGGTTTCTTAAATGGCTAAAAATGAAAAGTAAATTCAGAGCCCCAGACAGATTCTGGATTCATAGATTCATAAATGTTTGGGTGGGAAGGGACCTTAGCAGATCAACGAGTCTGACACCCTGCCCTGGGCAGGAAAGAGCATTAGGGTTAGATGATCCCAGCCAGGTGCATGGTCTAGCCTCCTGATTACCTATGGAGTATTTACATTGTGCAAACCATAGTTTGTAATAACAACACAGTTAATCTTCCTCTACATTTTGTGCAGGGATGATCTTATTGAAGAAACTCCCAAATATTAATAGTTGACATGCAAAGTGCTTTTCATACAGAAGGCTGATATTGAGCCATTACTTGTAATAGGAATTTAGGTCACCTGTAATACAAAAACCTATTCTACTGCTCCCTGCCCTTTTCAGATTATTGAACAAAATATCATAGTATATTTTTGTGATAGCTCTTTAATCCTTCTGGCATTAAGGAAACTATTTCTTTTTTTGGTCACTTAGCCAATTTGTAAACCATGATAGCAGCTTCCTTTTCATTAATTAAGTCTTACTAGAAGACAGAAGGTGCTGAGATACCTCTTTTATTTAATTTCACTGTCTGCTTTGATTTGAACCTCTTACCAGCTGTAATGTGCAATGCAATGTATTGTGCAGGCAATGACAAAATATAAAGGGTTTCCTGCTGTGTAAATAAAGGCATATAAAAGTTATGAGCTAAAGGTCACACTAAAAACAGAGGTAAAGCTCACAAGTTGTAAGCAGCAATCCAATGCTCTTAAATATCCTTTGAAAGATCTATATATGATTTTCTGGTGTTGTCTATAAATGAAAGGATCAGAAAACATGCTATGAGAAGTGACTCACCTTTTTGACATTTTGTTATGCTATTGTATGCTGCCAGTTGGCTCACAGAACAGCACATAGCTTGATTTGCCTGAAAGAGGATTGGTCTCTAAAACATATTAAGTATAGTGGATTTATGAATACTGTACTTTATTCATAAAAACATATGAATATGTTACTTGCTGTTTGAATATTATTAGTTGAAAAATGTATGCGGTGAGACATGTAAACCTTTACTGGTTGTGCAGTTTCATGCATTTGACTTTCACAATATGATTTAGATTGCAATCTGTTCACCATCAAATATAACTATACAACTGAATTTACCGAAACAAATTTAGCAAAACCAATTTAGGAAATGGTCCAATGAAAATCTATGTTGCAGAAAAATATTCTGGAATTTAAGTAGCTTTGGGGAGGGCTCAGACTATGATGTGCCCAGTTTTTTATCACAAAAAGATCTATGGTATTAAGACTAGATCTAGAGCTAAGCACCTAAGCAATGGGTGGAACTGTCCTCACTGTAGCTGTAAGCCCGTGAGGGTGCGATTTCAATATATTCCTGTCCACAGAGTTTTCTATTTTTTTGGCTATAGATGACTCTGTGTTTGATGTCCACACACTTCAGATTGCAGCACAGAGAGATACTCAACTCAGTATTCTAGATTCCACCCTTGTAGGCCCAGACACGGTCAGTGACCAAAACAACACAGTAATAAATAAAGACTCAGCACCTAGCATAAGTCTAAATTCTGATAGTACATGCATAATCTTGCATTTTAGCCACAAGCAGTAGCATGGAAAGTAGAATGGAGTCTGTTGGTCAAGGCCACCAGTATTTAGCTAAGTCAGGTGGGTTTTTTGGGGGAAACACTCATAGTAGTAGTTAGAGGAAGGAATTATACTAATTTGATGCTCTATCTTTTGTGAAGAAGAACTATGTGTAGTTAGTTAGAATTTTAGTAAATGATAGCATGTTCTTGTTGACTGAATATGGTACGGCAGAAATGTATAATCACTTCTTGCTACCACTGATCATTTTCAAGGGGTCTATGGAAAGCTGAAAGCTATGGCTAAAGCAGGAGACCCCAAAAGCCTGCTTCTCAGTGACTGAAGAATAAACCTTTGCAGACAAAGGGCATGTGCCTCTTGCCCCGCCTCAACCCCCTTTGAGGTGGGGCAACAGGCACCTGTGGAAACAAGAAAATGTTCCCCGTGCTGCAAGTTTGCAGTGCAGGGAGAAAATTAGACCCCTGGGGGGTCTAAAAAAAGTGAAGTTTTAAAAAGTGGCACAGGGCAACCGGAGGCTGGGTCCTCCATAGACACGCTCTGGCTCCCAGAGTGTCTCTATGGTTGCCCCTTGCCCTGGTGCTGAAACACGCGGTTGGGCAGGCCGCATGTTTCAGCACCACGGCTGCAGTGCTGGTGAGTAAGGGGTTGGGGGGGCTGAAGAAAGGGAGAGGGGACCATGGGGGGGACCCCCGCCAGCCCCTCCCACTCGCCCAGACCCCCAACTAATCCCAGACCCCCCGC
>NW_005842892.1:206158-215477 GCF_000455745.1 Alligator sinensis
GCATGTGGGCCTTGCAGGGGGGGGTGGTAGACCCTGCAGGGGCCATTTGGCCCCCATTGGGGGGTGTACCCCTCGTGAGAGTGCCAACCCCCCTGTTGGGGGTCTGAAACCTTTTTGGGGGCTGAACCCCCTTTTGGGGGGGGACAAACCCCCTGTTGGGGAGCTGAATCCCTTGTGTGGGGGCTCAACCTCATGGTGGGGTCCCATAGCCCTTGTGTGGGGGACCAACCCCTTGTGTGGGGGCCATCGCCTTGTGGGAGGGCAGCAAAATATGTATTCATGAATTCATGAAACCTGTATTTAGAGTTCACTTTATTATTATAAGAGACTTGCTTTAACACTGTAGATATATCAATAAAACATTGTCCAACTGATTGTTGTCTCTGTCTCTCTCTCTATAGTGGTCTTTTGTTTTACTTGTGGAGGAACATGGATTTGGGGGTATTTTACAGAGTGACTTTGGGATTTTTTGTTTTAATCAGGGATTTTTCAGTTTTCCAATAGGGAACACCCAGAACATTTTCCAGGTGATAGCTGCCCAGATGGCCAGGCAGGGGGCACATGTGACAGTAGTGCCGCATAAAGGCCAACCCTGCAACCGCAGTCCACTGGCCCAGAGGGGCAGATGCCTCTACTGGCTCTGCAGTCCCCATCCGAGTCTGGCAGGTGCACAGCAGGTCACAGCCAGGCAGCAGCCCCCACTGCCAGACTGCTGCAGTGGGTAAAGTGTGCAGGGAACTCTCAGTGCTCATAGAATCATAGAAGTAGGGTCGGAAGGGACCTTGTAGATCTTCAGGTCCGACCCCCTGCCTGGGCAGGAAGAAAACTGGGCTCAAATGACCCCAGCCAGGTAGGCATCAAGCCGCTTCTTAAAGACCCCCAGGGTAGGAGCCAGCACCACTTCCCTTGGAAATCGGTTCCAGATCCTAGCCGCCCTAACTGTGAAGTAGTTCCTGCTGCTGCTTCAGCAGTTCAGCGGGCACAAGGGGTAGTGTCCCCAGGTACCAATTGGCTGGGCCCCAGAAGCTCCTGAGAGCTAATAGCCCTGAACTACATGCCAGGGCAGCTTTTTATACTGCTGGAGCCAGGATAGGGCAGCTTTTTATACAGCTCGGGACAGTACAGGTGCTAGCCCTGGGCTTTAGGTCCCCTTGGATGAAGATCTGGGAGGAGCCAGGCAGGGTTATTTTGCCCCTAGTGGCATAATTTGCTCCACATCAAAGTGCATGTCCGAGCACGTGCGCTGAGGCAAAAAGCCCTGGCTCAAATTTGCACTGCTTCTATTTGAGCTGCTGCAAGCACACATGATTGCATGTGTGGATGCGCCCAAAGAGTATGATAAGATGTGGGTTTGATGACCTTTGGGCTTTGTTTACCTACACAGAAACTCTGACTCAGCCAGTGGTGTCGCTGCCCTAGTTCTGACATCCTGCGCTTAGTTATACTAGAGTTATTTCACCTCAAGTAGCTGGTTGGCAATTAACACAAGGTAGCTGTCCCCTTTCTAAAGCTAGTCTGGACACTTCCCAAACATTGATTCCAGGTTATAGATCTTTGTCTTTTCTTTCTAGGCTGAGTTGTAGTGAATAAGGATTTCCTCCCCTTAATTAAGCATCCTGGAATATGGAATGGAGAGTATTCACACTATCCTTTACTGAAGTCTGGTTATACATAAGGTTGGCAGTGGAGCAGCTATGCTGATTACTGGCTACCAGCTACTGGTCAAGATTATTGAAGGCGATGGATGAGGCCTTGAGTGGATTTGATCAGCCTCCAAATGAATTAGGTAAAGTTGGAAAAATTTCAAGCCCATTACCAGCTATACTCAGATGGGCCATGATGCTGAAAAGAGGCATACTGTGTCAATCCAGCATGTCGCAGCAGACTCAATTCATTGACTCTGCTGGAGCACAGAACTTGATGCATTCCAGCAGCCTTGCATGTCACATGTATCAGTGTCACTGCGTGTCTCCGCACTGACAATATAGCAGTAGTGCACTTTGAAATAAAACACGTCCCATGAACTTCAGTTCAAAAAGTCCCGCTACCATTTTTTCAGTGCGGGGACCCATGGGAATGCTGATACATGTGACACAGAGGCTTTTTTAATTAGCATGAATTACTAATTAAAGCACCCAGGAGCATGTGTAAAAATGCCCATAGATTCTAGGCTACTTCTTTTGAAACTCTACCTGGAATAGAACCAAACCAAAATGAAAAAAGAGTTTTGTATAAGTTTATACATTATAATGGGAAAGGTGGTCTAAGCACATGACTTAGGAGCTAAGAACTTCCAACCTGAAATTTCAGCTCTGACATTGACTTCTTTATGTCATCTTGGGCAAGTTGCAACTTTTCTTTTGATCACATTCAGCCCTGGAGTAAGCAGATTCAGCTTTTAATGCAGTTCTTACATAAACTAGACTGGCATTTAGTTTAATGCTTCATTTTATCCATCACCTAAATGCGTTATTAATTGCAGAAGTGCTTTAGGCTTAAAGTTTGTAAAGAACTTGGAAGATGGAAATACTGTTTAAGGAGAAAGCAAAAACAGAGTATACCTAACATATAATAGAAGAAATGCCTCTGCTAGACCTAGCTACAAAGGCAATACTAAGTAATGGGTTTACTCCTATTTTTGGTTACAATCACTGGCCTAATTTTCATAATTGCTGAGTACAAGGAAACGTGCAGATACTCAGTACCTCTGGAAATCAGGTGGCACATTATTTCCTTTTTGACACATTCACAAGTCACTACAGCCTGTTATCTAATCAGAGATCAGCTCTCTATTCTATATTTTAAAAGCGCATTCAAACACTCAAGCTAATTTCCTGCTTTTTTGCCAAGACTTCCTTATATTGCAATAGTCAGTCATGAACAAAGTACAGCCCAATTTCCCCTTTAACAAAACTTCCTGGTACCAAAATAATTTTATATGCATACACATATGCACCTCAGAGGCCATTGTTGCTTATATCAAAGGTTTAGCAAATGACATTTGTGTACTGTAAGACTTTTTTAAACGTGCTTATTTTAGTTATTAGATATATCTTTCCATGCCATGTGATACTAGCAGCTGAAATGCTCAAATGGCAGATTCAGAACTCTTTTGAGAAATAGAGTCTTTCTATCCTTAACGTTGGGGTAAATATTACCACATATTTGCATATGGTCCTTGAAATCAGAACAAACTGCACAGCTCAGAGCTGATTGTCCCATCAGATAAAACATAAGAAAAAATAGATACAGTTAGAAAAATACAGAAAAACATGACAGTATTTAAGTGGGATAGCCCTACAACAGATCTAGAAGTTTTAATAGTAGCTCCACTTACCTATGCGTTCTCATATTTATATTCATAAAAAATTGCTGTATAGCAAATAAACTAACTATTATAAAACATGAAGATGATACCCAATGGATCAAGCACTAATTCATGAATCAGAACTTCTGGCTTTTATTCCGGGTTCTGCCTTTGGCTTTCCATAGATTCTGAGCGAAACACTTCATTTGTTATAACATAAGGATATTATTTCTACCCTTAATAGCGTTGTTCAGTTCAACAATGTATATTTGGCTAGGTAGACACTATTCATTTTTTTTTCTAAAACAGTAATTTTGGTAAAATTTAAGAGCTGTTTTATCAACTGTGTCCAAATTTGAAACAAGATCTACTACCCTTCCTTTCTTAAGCATGCTGGCTGAAGCTTTTGAGGCCAATGGTGGTCTCTTCTTCTACTTAACTATTTAGAGTGAGAAGATGCATTGTTGCATAGTGCCCTGGGCATGACAATGTAGAAAAGTGGTCATCGTAGGGTATTATGGGGCAAAGTGCTGTTCTATCACTTTCCTACTTCCTGCTTAGCCAATGGGAGTTCAAGTAGTTCAGCTGGTAGGTAACAAGGGGATTGCTATGGCTAAGTCTTTGTTCAAAATAAAAGGATGGTATCCTGGATAATGAAGGAAGCTTTGTTGGGTCTATTTGGGTGCCCAGTTCAAGAATAAGTGTAGAAGAATCTAGTTTACAGGTGGATTTTTGGGAAGGTGGTAATATGTAATAATATTTCCCTATTCTACCCCATCACCTTAGCAATTCCTGGTTTTTTGTCTTTAAAACAATTGCATACTTTAGAATTCAAAATAGTAAGAATTCATCAATTTTTTTAGTTCCCTAATAAACTCAGTAGAGATGGAACTGAATTTATCCAAATACAAGGGCTAGTCAAAAAGTAATGCCGCCTATTTTTTTCAGTCAAAATTTTAAAAAAATGTTAAACTTTCACAGAAAATTTGTACATCATTGCTGAACACACAGCAATTTTTCGATACAGTGTCCTTCTCTGTCAGTAGCCTTTTACCATAAGCCTTTTACCTTTTACTTTATCCTGACACTGTAGAAGTCCTTCTCCTTGTTGCATGGCCACTGTTGCATAGCCTCCATCATGGCTGTCACCCCAAAAATGTCACCCTCATAGTCTGTGCTTCAGCATCCAGGATGAGGCAGCATAGTTTATCCAAACAACAAATTTGCCTCTGGGGTGCATAAGCTGGTGTGTAAGTCAGCATTGTTGTACAGAAGCAGCACCCCAAACATGTCTCTCTTGGCACAATCTCATTGCAAATGACATTGCAGGTTCCTCAGTGTCTTGACATGGACCTCAGAGTTTACCGTGGCCTCACAAGCCAAGATGTCAACAAGAACACTCTCCATGTCCATGGCTTGCTTAGGAGATAAAAGTTAGGTGGAACGACTTTCTGATTGGCCCTTATACAATGTTGAGAGACATATCCTTGTTCACTAGTGGAAAAAGACAAACAATGGAAAAGGAGACTATGTTGCAAAATAGTTGTGTGTTCAATGATGATGTACAACATTTGTGCAACTTTAATATCTTTCAATAATATTTGCCTGAGAAAAAATAGAAAGCATAATTTTTTGACTTACACTTGTACTTGTATACTTGAAGGAGGTTCATATCTGGGGCACAGCTTCTCAAATACTATGTTCTGTTAAAAGGAAAACATGCACGGGTGCTTAGAAATCAGGGTGAGACTAAAACAGATAAGCAAACTGAAGATGGAAAAAGTTAATGTTTCAGTAATGGTGTCTTACACAATTATCTGAACAGCAGACCAAAATGCCTGTATTCCCAGAAGTTAAATTCAAATATAGGAAAGCCATTATAGAGATGACTAAGAGGTACCACACAGGACAGTGATTCCCAAATTAGCCATTAGAGAGCAGGGATATTAGAAAGAGAGGGACATGGCAAAGCTGGAAAACATAAAAAGCAGTGAACTGATATTTTTGAGTCAACGAGAACCTAAATATAGCTGAGCACAATGCCCAAGAGACAAACATGAGTCTGGATTGTTCTAATGACTCACACTGTGTATGTAATGTGTCTACTCATCTGGTGGTCCAAGAATGCTATTTCCCCAGCTTCTTATAATTTTATGGTTTCCATTTTTCTTTGTGTACTCCCATTTCTAATGCTACTACCTCTTTTAACATCAAATCTATGTAGGCTTAAATTTATATTTAAAGGATATTTCAATCCAGCATCTCCATTCATGCATGCAATTTTTCAAAAGCAGTATTTTTCATTTAGTTATTTTCATGAAACAATATGAACATATGAATTTGTACTATGTACAAGTGTCCAACTCTCAACATTTTCATATCTGTAGGTCAAAGTAATGGAACTATGGAAAATATTTGTAATTAAACTGAAAAAAACCAAGTGAAAATCATCTAGTGTCAGGATCGTTACAAACTTGAAACTCAGGCCAAGTTCTCTGAGATTTCCCAAATCTTTTCTTACTGGTCGACTCCTTTGATATCTTTTAAATGAAACTAGGTAATATTCAAAGCAAGTGCAAGTGAAAAACATCTGAAACATAATGGTTTTGCACTGGTCCGATCTAAAATAAAGCAATGGAACTTTTGTCTCAGATTTTCACTGAGGTTTTAAGCTGGTTAAATTACGAGTAGCCTGACAACAGCTTACCTTATTAGACTGTAGAGAGTCATTCTGACACTTGAAAGTTATTCATTGGTCATTACAATGAAAAACAATGTACAAAAAGAACAGCTGTAAATTTACAGATTAAGAAAAGCACATACCACTTTCAGATTTTACGCAGGAGACACCAGGTGCTTACAACTGGCATTTACACAACATTCAACAGGTTGTAGAATAATTAATCAGTGTTTTGAATTGTAGACCATGTATATTTTAAAGATTACATTAAAAAAGCTTGCTACCACTTGTTTTCTAAAGCAGGTGAGGTTTGTAAAAACACAGAATATTGGACCAACTGCTTCCACTGAATGTGGACTAATTTGCTAGACTATTGCAAGTTAAAAAAAAAAAATCACTACAGACAAGGCAAATATGGTCAAAAGATACTGTGTTTTATTAGTCCTGTAGTCATTATAGTTAAGGGTACATCTCTTATTCAGATCTGTAATACAACATCAAGCCTTTTTGAGCATCTTGGAAATGCATCTAACACTTTGTTGTTACTCATTTCGACACCTGAGTTAATGTACATCTGACTTACAATTACCATACCTAAGTTAAGGTTTTGAGCTAGAACTAAAAACAGTCTGCAGGTCTGTGAAACTGAATAGAGGCATTACCAGGAGGGACTAACAGACGTCAACATTTCAGAAGAAAAGATATATTGATTACTGGAACACCAAGACCGTTAAAAAGGAGAGAGGGGTGTTAACATCTGTGGAGTGAAGAGAGATTAGCAGGAATCAGTCAGATATAATAAGCCATGAAGTCAGTGACCCCCCTTGGCACTTCCTGAGTAAATCTGCTGCCCCTCTCAAGCAGTTGGTTTTAAAGTTTGGACGGAGCAGGAATCGAAGTGGGGTGCAAAAAACCAAAAGACTTTTATCAGGCTGAGGGAGTAACTTCCCTTCCTTCTATAGCTTGCCTTATTTTATAATTTACCAGGACAGTGAATATACTACAGTGGTGTGACCCATTATCTCTTTCGCTGTCAGAATCTTTCAGTTATATCTCTGAGTCTGACAATCTATACAGTCTACTAGTCAGAGATGAGACACAGGGTATACAACCACCTCAGAATAGTCAAAGGTGTGCAGTGCCACTGAGACACCATTCCAAGTGCTGTCCACGGGGACCAGCATGTAGGTGCTCCCAAAGCTGCAGCACAAACGATTTATTTAAATTAATTTTAAGGACAAAGGCTTTTCTATGTGTCATATGAACCAAACACCTCATTCTGTAGAGTCAGGAACTTAGAAAGTGTCTTTGCATTGCTTTTCTTTGCATTGCTATTTTATTTAAAACAAATATATTTTTGTACAGAACTGAAAATGCTTGGTTTATTGCCAGTGGAACTGTGCTGAAAGTCAAGGAACAGTTTAAGATCTTGGCAACAGAAGAAGTAAATGGAGAAAACACTCATGGAGCAATTCAGCTGGCAGTTGATCACAGAAGAAATCTGAAGACAAACTTGAAATCCCGGGGGCAAAACAAATTTACAGACAGAGAAAAGCAGAAACCACATGGAATTGTTTCACTGGTCGACTAATAATTTAGGCTTGAAAACTCAAATTACTCTGAACTAAAAACAGGAGTTCAACAGATTTAACATGCTTAATTACAATACAGCTCACACCACTGCTATCATTAAAAATCACTCACTGATAAACTGAGACACACTGGAACCTGCAAATGGGAAACTGTCCTTAACACGGAAATTTGGATGTAAGAAAATCTGTCTGACTTTTCTAATATGTTACAATTTATATAGTGACAGTTCTAGAGAGTTCTTTTTTTAAGTGAGGAAGATTGGCTCATTAATAGGGCTGGTCAGTCTGCACACTAGATAAAGATTGGTGTGTAGAATAGTGTGATAGGAGCAGTCCAGAGAAGAAAAAGTAACTCCCAGCCATGCTGATGGATGCCTCAGGAATCCTGCTAGATGCAAAAGAATCTCAGCAGGGGGTGAGGATCTGGCCCCAAGAGCTCTGTTGTGAGCTTACCTCTGCCCTTGCACATGGGCATAAGGAGCTGTAAGGAACCCTACTCAGGCTATTCACATCAGGGAGCAAGTACTGATCCTTCCTCACAGGAGTGGGAAGTAGGCAAGACACTGTGACAAATTCCATGCCAGTCTGTGTACAAGGGAAAACCAGTCTGCACTAGACTTTTACCTGCTTATTTACCTTCCCTGATGCAGAAAGAGGAGCACAAGAACCAAATTGTAATTGAATACAAAGCTGGCTCCTGCCTTGCCCCAAGCAACAATCTAGCTCTTAGTGATGAAGGCCTATCATCTGCTTAGGCCACCCCCGCAACAAACTTTTGGTGGAGCACTACATTGTGGGTGCGTTTACACACATTGCTAGCAATGTTGTTATTGTGCCATCATTTACTTCCTTTTGGAAGTACTAAAACATGGCACAGGAACTTCCTGTACTGTGCAGCGTGCCCATAGCAACATGCTATAATGGAGGCACATCATCACAGTGACATAGCTAAGGCATCATGGTTTGTGACCACCGATACTGTGTTGCCATAGTGTGTTGCTACAGCGATGTAGTGTCATGCGTAGATGTGCCCTGTTATGCTCAAAAAGTATTCAGTAGCGAAAACGCTTAAAGATACGTGTTGGAGTTGTTCCAAATATAGAAAACCAATGAAACTTGTAAAGTTATTTTGTTTCTGTATTTTTAAAAGGAAATGCAGTTTTGTTCATTCACATTTTTTCATTAACATTCTCAATGAAGCTTTTAAACTTAAATTTTGTGCTCTTTTCCCCTCCACTTTCCATTTGTCCTTACTTTCCTTTTTCCTTTCCCTTATCTCTCCTTTTTAAAATCTTGTTGTATTTTGTCACTGACAAAGATAAGAGGGACAGAGAAAAATGAGAAAGTTGAAGGTGGTCAGAAGGAACAAAAATAATAAATTGGAATAACTAAGGTGTGACAGGAGCCATCTCAAGGCCAGTCCAACTGTTGGCCCGCCCACCTGTCTAGGGCAGTCCACCCACCTGACTTGTTTGCCACACCTTTGTTGGAATTAAATAGTTGTTTATAGGTGGGATGCCATTCATTTATTGCCCTGATGTCAAGGGCATAATACACAGCTCTGACCTCCCCTCTACCATGTCCCATGCCTCACAGATGGCATCATTATATGGCTCCAGTCCCACACTGGGCCCCACTATATTCCTGTTTGACATTCAGACCCCAACCTTGATCCCTCCTACTCTGGCAGCCTATCCTAAGCCATCATCCTGGGCTGCAAGCTCCCTAAGCCTCTTTCCC
>NW_005842892.1:215508-278645 GCF_000455745.1 Alligator sinensis
AGTGGCCCCTCTGGGACCTTTAGCCTCACAGGCCCTGGCCTTGCCTTTAGGCCAGTCGGGACTCCAGACCGCTGGCTCTGGCCATCCATCATGGTGGGCATTCTTGCCTTTTGACCCTCATGGTCCTGGCCCCAGCAAAGCCAGTTGAGATTCTCTGGGTAGGTTCTTGATCAGCTAGCCCAGTCTCCCATACAGGTCCATCTTCTCAGGCCCCTCTGAACCAGGCTGGTTCTCATTCTCTGAGCTTGTGGACCACATAGTTACTCTGGACCCTTCCTGGGCCCACTGTTCCACTCTCACTGGGCTTGCTCGCTCTCTGCCCTTTACTGGGCCTCAATCACAATGCCCCCCTCATTGGGGCCACTTCTCTACCTCTTCACTGGGGCTTCTGGGCCTTATGCCCCTTAGGCCTCACATGTCTGTAGATGTGTCTGGACCCCTAATCTGGTCCCTCTGCAGGGTTACTCACCAAGTGGTGGAGGCTGAAGCTATATGGCACTCCCTCCTTGCCATTCATTGGGAAGGCACAAGTGTGGCATTTCCTGGAGACTGCCCTTCCACAGGCAGCTCCACCACACCATCCAGCCCCAGCAGGGTATAGTTTCAGGTCTTGCCCAGGAGCAGGAACCTGCTCCATCCCCCTAGTTCCTACCCTGAACTCCAGGTGTTCTGGGAGCAGCAGATCTCTCGCTGAGCAATGTTATTTTTCTGGATCAGCGCAGCTCTAACTGTCAGCTCAGCTCCTAGGGCCTGGGCTTATACTGAGGCTGCCCAGCCCTTCTCCAATCCAGGGGCCCTCTTGTGGTCATGTGACCACTTAATTAGGCCTAACTTCACCTGCCAGCTGCTCCACAACCTGCTCAAGCCTTTTAAAGTGGCAGGCACAACCTGTGCTTTGCCACATAAGGCCTGTTGAACTCTGAATATTTTCAGTAGATTGGGACAAAATGTTTTATATCTGGTCTTTGCTATTCAGTGAAGAATTTTATTCATGGCCCTCTCAAGTTCTGACTGCTACCCACAGCCTAGGTTAATCTAGTGCAAAAAGATAATGTCTTTTAGGGAGGCTAGTGACCTCATATCTTATGAAAGATTTTTCCTTAGAAAACCGTTTTTCCTAATGTAGCTAATTTCCAAAAGGACATAAGTTTTGTGAACTTATAGTTAAGAACTTATCAATCACCTTGCCTTCATTACATAGAAAGGCTCAAATATTCTTTCCTTCTAGGTGTCAAATTCTGACATGTCTTTTGTCCTTAATGTCAAAAAGAACGTTGTGATTTGTGTTTATATATTATGTTTGGTACACTGAAAGCAAATATGTTGCTGTTTATGATTCCAACCAGAGACATCATTTATTTTTTATGGGTTTTTTTCTTTTTTCTTGGCTTTATTATTTAGTAGCCAACCTACTGAAGGCCGTACAATTATCTAAGTGCCATAAAGATTCATTGGCTGTTTCACTAGCACAACATCTCATTGATGTAAAGTTTCAGGTAACTTAATTGCAAGTACAGAAATTAGCTTCCTGTTACTGGCAGATTTCCTTCCTGAGCTTTCATAAAATGTTTTAGTGCTTCCTTATTATATTTTAATACCTAGAGATGACTGTCAGGTAAGAAGACCAAAAATGACACATGATACTTGCTTCACAAGTGTGTCTGTGAACTCACATTCATTTTAAATATTATCTAAGGCCAGATTTCTGAAATAACAAAACAGAATTTTACCTTTGGGTTTTATCCTTCATTGACTTTCATCTTGCATAATCAGATGCTTGTGAAAGTGATGTTAAGTGAATTTAGCTAGTCAGCCAGTTTGCAGCTTTCTTCACCCCTACCGTGACTAGTTACATGCCTGTCCATCCTATTGTTGCCAGTGAAAACAAAGTTACTCTTCTTTGTTTTTAATGGAAATACCTTTTGGCTATCAGAGCTGCAAGGAGGTCAGTGCTCTTCATCCACAGAGTTTGCCTCCAGCAAGAAAGAGCACTGTTCTCATCACCTTCACCTCTGGTATGACCCTATAGCTACAGAGAAGCAGCCATTTATAATTTGTCAAAGGAGCCATAGGCACTTGGAATATGAAAGGAGGCATTTGTGCACTTGGTAGCTTTAGCATGAGAAAGTGCAAAAGGTAGGACTCATCCTGATCAGTAGAGTCTATTAACAGACTGACTTCTATGCAAAATTTAGGGAATTCCAGAAGACTATACACATGGTATAGCTATATATGGGAACACTTTTTCTTTCTTTCCTTTGATCTGATAGCATGCCAATCACTTAGAATATCAAAAAGTAGCACTGGAATGAAAAACAAAAATGACAATCAGAGATACTGATCACAATTTTGAAATGGCAACATAAAGAACACTCATGTTTAAAATGCACTGAACCATCTATGTCAATTAATATCACATGATTTAAAAGGCTCAAGTGAGAAACTTTAAGAAGCATCATGAAACGGATTTAACCCTCTCTTCACTATCTCTTTTACTGTGCTATTCCCACTGCACTCATTTGGTTTAATATACATGTAATAAGTTTGACCACAGCTAACATCCCATCAGTACCTAGGGGACTATTTGGGAGCTTGTTATAGTTTCTTGATACTTAGTCCAAGTCTGCCCAGCCATGGCTCCAGTATAAGTTAGCCCTTCCCAAAGCTGATATAATGTACTCCAACCGGTAGTGGTTTCTAATGAACTATCCACTAGCTGAAGATAATTGAAATACAGTCTGCACCTGCCAAAAGATGATGGGATTTCCAGCAGTAGATCTGCAAGCAGTTTCCACTGTAAAGGAGTGTTGATCACCTGCTCAGCACAAAGAGAATGGAGAATATTTAAGAATTTGGTCCATTAATATGATAAATAGATATGCTAGTAGCTTCATTATTTATATTACACCTTGGCCCTCTATGATACTTATAGACTTATAAGAAACCAGACTGTGGCTTTTGTTGCCAAGACCATGAAGGATCCAAGTGTTTATTCATGCATGCACCCATTTTTGCAAATGCATTTGTTCAAACTGCGTAAAGACAACCGAATAACTGCCTATGAGAAAGCTGACCAGGTACTTCATTACCCATATGAGTGAATTATTCCACAGTAGCCATAACCAATGTAACTGTGCACTTAAATCCCTTAACCTCCAAAAACCTATTGCTCTCATGAGATTTGCTGCCCAACTTTGTTTCTTTATCTAAGTAGTTCATGTAATATTAAAACTGTGCATACAATCCAGCATAGTTAAACCTTCCAGACTTTTCAGATTCCCTCATCACTTTCTAACTAGTTAAGCTACAGTGGGTGCATCTACACGTGCGCCTGACTGCACAGTTGTTACTGCATGTTACTGCACAGTCCTGGCAGTGCACGGGTTGTTTCTGACCATATGGTGCAGTAGCAATGAGCTTGGTGCTACTGCACAGTAGTGTCCGCATCACAGTTTGTGCCCACTGTAGCTTGTCACTGTTGTCATAGCATCTCATGTAGACATGCCCAGTGAGCTGCTTTTTAAAGTGTCTACTATTTTTTTTACAAACACTGAAGGACTACAGTATTCTGCATAGGAAAAAAGGGAGACAGAAAAGGAAGCTGCCCATCTAATTATTTTTAAGCACTCTTGAAGTATGAAGTAATACTACTAAAATAACACTCGAACAACCCCCCCTAGGCAACTCTAATTTCATGCATTTTACTGTTGGGAAAAACTGGATCTGTAAAGTCAAGTGATTTACAGCAGTCGAATCTCATAATCAGGATCAAGAAGTCTGCTAACTCCAATTCCCATTCCATAAACACAAGACCACTATCTGTATATCTGTCAGGCACATCTCTTAACTTCCCTTTGTGTCAGTTTTTCTATACATAAAACACAGCCCTAACATATACTTACCTAGCTCCAGAGTGCTAGGAAGAGTATGTTTATACAGTGCTATGAAAAAGTAAATTTGGCATTCTAGGATTATTCTTAGATGATAATATTTGCCCTTTGAGGTCCTGTACTACTGCTTTGCCTTGAGACAAATATGATATGGTTTCACTTTGGAGGAAAGTTACTGAAATGATATGAATGGCATTTATTTGCTTGGACAACAGGAGACTGGTTCTTTCCTATGCATGCATCACACCCTTCCGTTGGGAGGTTGCCATCCCAAAGGTTAGGTCCATACCATGTCCCTGGCACTACTGGAATTGCCTACTGCCAAGCATGCTTTACCCATCCACTCTTGCTAGCACACACCAAACTGGAACTACGATGGTGTAAATGCTCTGCAGCAGTCCCCACATCTAGCCACTCTCAGGTCCTCAGCCACTGATGCCCCCAGAACAGCTTTACTACTGCATTTCTTGGGTTTGGCACATGAGAGCAAAAGAAGAGAGGTGATGCATGCTTGGGATAAGGTGCTGCTGGAAGCACTGGGGATGCAGTTAAGATATAGCCAGAGATGATGGTGGCACATCCTGATAAGGGTAGGCTGAAGGACACCCTGCCCACACCCTGCTTCTGCATGCCCACAGGCACACTCCAAACCTGGAAATATAATAGTGAGGACAGTCCAGCTCACCCCAGCTTGCCAGAGGCTGAGGGTACAACAGCATCTTCAGGGGGATACCCCTGAGTGGCCTCACCAGTAAACATCTGGGTTTGGAGAGTGTCTGTGCGCTTTGGTGGTCAGAGCACACTTGGGCCCAACCTAGCTCTCCAACATTCCCTCTTTCCTCCCTCAGGCTGACCAACAGATGATCTGCACTATGATGGGTGATACACAAATCTAGTGGATAAAAGTGTAGGACTCAGAGTCAGGAACTGTGGGTGTGTCTACACATTTATTAATGCACTGTGGTTACTGCACATTCAGTTTAGTACCTGTTATTACAAAATAACAGTGCTAATGCACAGTAGTGCCAGCACATGGTTTTTTTGCTACGCTAATGCACAGTAGACTAATTTGACTGCACATAAGTGCATTAGCATGGCTTTTGCTATGACATGCTAATGCTCAGTAGAATTAGTTTAGTGCCCATTTAGTGTTTTGTATAGACGTGCCCTATATATCTTAAAATTGATTCCATCACATGCATTTGGATAGGTCCCTATGGCTTAGTTACTCCTTGTATAAAATATGGTAAAGAATGAACACTTATATCAGCTTTTTGGCAGGTGTTCCATAAATTGGCCCCTCACCCTCTCTGAGTGCCACTCCAATCCCCTTCCCCTGCCCAATCCAACACTCGACTCCCTGACCAATTTACTATTCTGCCATCTTCTCCTTGCTCTGGGCTCCTGGCCTGCTCCCTACTCTATCTGCTGTTATGCTAGTTTTCCCCTCCTGCCACGTCACACACACAGGCTATACATCAGGGGTGGGCAAAATACAGCCTGTGGGCTGTATCCGGCCCATCAGGCCCTTCTTTCCAGCACATGGGGCCCCTTAAAAATTTAGTAAATTAATATTTATTTGCTCCTGGCTACCTGTCAAAGATGGTAGGAGACAGGGGAAGTAGGACCCAGGGGGAGTCAGCAAGACCAAGCAGCCCAGTCCTGCTCAGCCCCTAATCATTTCCCTGCCTTCCTGCCCCCACACTGCTCCAGCACCATGTGTTTCCCAGCTGCATTGCCGGACTGGGGAGCACGGGCTGCACTGGTACCCCAGGGCCAGGAGCAGCAGGGGTGTGTGTGTAGGCAAGGGCAAAGTGTGTGTGTGTGTGTGTGTGTGTGCGCGCGCGCGCGCGTGTGTGCATTTGTAGGGTGAGTTCCACATGCACACCCCACCATACATGTGCACCCGCAACCCCCTTTACATTGCCATACATGCAGACACACACCCTAGCCACCCTCCCCCCCACACACAACTCCCCACAAACCCCATACTCACTCACACCCCACATATCCACACACATACCTACATACTCCCTCATCCCACACCCACACACCTATCCACCCCCCACAGACACACTCACACCCTCCTCCACACCCCACATATCCACACACCCACAGCCCTATACCCACCTTTCCACAACATACAAGAGTAAGACTTCATTTTAAACTACTGTGCAATCACCTCTATGTACACTATACAAACATGTAAATCAGGACAAAAAATATTTTTTAAATAAAATTAATGAACATTGTAGATGATCACTTTTTAGAATATAATTTGATATTTTTCTGGTTCTGAGATGGCAAAACCCCTTCCTAAAAGGAGTGCTTCTGAGGGCAAGTATTTTTAAGACCAGTCAGTGGCATATCAAACAAATCTCAAGACTTCACTCAGGGCAGGCCATTGAACTAATGTGATTGCAGTGGCTCAACCCAGCAAAATATTTATGTGCATGACTACACTGACTGGCTGTAATGGAACTACTTATGTGCAAAACATTAGGTATGTAATACTTTCTTGGGCTAAACCACTGTGCTCAGTTTAACTTACTAGTTCATGCTGCCTTTAGAAGATAGATAACTATGTAGTGAACATACTAACAGGAAAATTTTGCTGAAAAGTAAGTTTTTTTTCCAGTTTTCCCTTTTCTAAAAATTCAGACCTTGATGATGAAAGGTCTTCAGAGCTCCTAGGCTGAGTTTCTGTACTTCTATCATGTCAGTCTGTAAAACTGTATAACTAATGAAACTGCCAGCATTATCATTTTAAAAAAAATCCCCTAACTTCTAAGGAAAGGAGTTACTTTTCAGGTGACCTTGGCAACATGTTGGAGTCAAACATGTTAGAGGAACCAGGTTTAATTTCTTTCAACAAGGAAATAGAATGGCTGTTTTATTAATTGAGCCTTTAGTTCTGTGTGTAAGGAAACAATGGCCTCTGAAGTTTCTAGATTTAAAACCCTTTATTGAGCCTTGTTTGCCAGAATTATGCCTTATTGTTTTTAAGGCCAACTAAGCAAAAGATTGAGCTCATTCTGTGAATATAAATTGCTAAAGCACTCTGAGGCGCCATCAAGATTTTTAATCCAATTATATGCCTACTTTTAAAGCAGCTGTCACTCAAAAGAATTGTTATTTATTCTGCACAAGGACTCTCCAGGTAAGTTTCTGTGCCTGTTAACTTGACTGGCTTCAGCCCCCAGTTCATGTATATAATGACTTTAGAGATCCTTCACTTCTTCCTCTATCTGTTCTCATTTATTTATATTTCAGTAATGCCTACAGGCTTTAACTAGAATCAAATCTCTGTGGGGGTAGATGCTATATAAATACATCAGGAAATACAGTCTCTGTGTTGAAGACTTCGCAATTAAATAAATTAGATAACATTATGGAGCGTTTTGTTCTGCTAGAAGAGAGGAGAATGAGGTCACAATTAGATTAAGACTATGCTACACCAGCATTATACCCTTCACTTAAAACCTCTCCCTGACACTATATCTGCCTTGTGAGTACCTACATTAAGTAAATTATATGATGTATTATAAGAAAACACAAATTACACTAATTTAAACTGAAAAAATATCAATATGAATACCACAGGAACATATTCTGTGTTCTTATCCCTTTTTATAAATCCAGCTTAGTTTTGTTTGCTTTATGCCATGAAGGTTTTCTACTCACTGTAAGCTGCTCCCCCCTGCTCACAACACACACACACAGTTCCTGATAATAAGATTAGGGATAGACAAAGCAGAATTTGATGCATGCTTACTTAGAATTGATGATGTTGAAATTATTATTGCTAATTCCATGAGATTTTCAATCTAATTAATATTTATTTTCCCCTCATGAACTGAAAATAGGAAGAGGCCCCTACTCTTTGTATCTGACTTGGAATAAAACATAAGGCGGCAATTTGGAACCAAATGATTTTGAACTGAATGTTCCCCTTCATCAAAAAATTCAAAAGGATCCATGACTAGAAATTCATTTTTAGGTTATCCTGTATCCTGCTGTCCTTTACACTCACTTGCCCTCAGACTAAAGGTCATAGGATATTAGCACACATTGCCTGTTATATAGCATTATATAAACAATGATAATTCAATGTACAAGAAAAAGAATTATTTACTTCTCCCCAGAGGTCTCAACCACAACTGTTCTCCATGAGCCAACAGAACACATGCCATACAATCATTTTTATTACGCACAGCTGTAAAAATAAAGCACACGAAATGGTACTGTGCAGAGCTGTCTCTACAGGTTAGCTTTGGATTTACAAGAAACATAGTTTTGCATCTGGGCTAAGGAGACATGTTTCTTGGCCTGAGTGCAGTACTGGGCTAATGGCTATACTGATTCCACTTTCAAACCTAGTATATGCAGATCTAGCTCAAGTATCTGTAAGGCACTGTTTTGAAACATATCCCCTTGAACTCACATTTTCCCCACATACTGTCCTGGGAGAGGGTAGATCCCATTCCATGTCCTCTGGTCCTGTTAATTACCAGGAACTCCCTAGAGCCCTCACATCTGTCATCTCTCATTTGCATCCTCATATTTGTTCACTGAACCGGTGAAAAGATATAGCCCCTTTCTAGTCATCAGCATACATCTCATTACTATTTAAAATCCCATTCTTGTGATCCCCTCATATCCTTGCGACTTGGATTTCTGACAATCAAAAACAACAACACCCCTTTTCTGAAGGCCACTCTTCTCTAAATCAGCAGTATGTCCTTGTATAAACACAGGAATAAATAACCTGTGGCATCAGGGAGTGAACCTTACACTACAGTCAATAGCACTTGGAATCTACTGCAATTTTCTTATTGGTTTGAGTTACTAATTAGTGCTTAGCTGTCAAATGCCAGAGGGGAGAGGGCCCTTTCCCTAACTCAGGATATGTTAAGAGACTGAATCAATGTGCTCGTTAGATTTCATTTCAGGACTTTTGACATCTGAATTTAACTCTTTAGTCTGAAGTTTGTTATTTTAAAGTTATTGTCACAGCTGGGGGGAATGCCAACTCTGTGCAGTCAGGCAGTGCTATACTACATTACATTGCCTCCCTAATTAACTGCTGTGGAAACACTTTCTCCAAGTCTTGGCTAAGTGGCAGGGAATTTCATTCCTTTGCTTGGAAAATGCTGCAAGTTTTTAAAAAATGAAATCAGGGTCAATGATAATTTGCCAACTCCACATTATTCTTTGTGGAAGTGGTACTATTTCTTCAAGCACCATGGTTTGGCTGATTTAGAAGTTTTAAGTCAAATAATATTCTATATATTATTGAGTATCAAAAATGGAGGGTCCAATTATTCCATTATCATTAGTGGGAATTATGCAAATACAATAGATATGATGATTATGCCCAAATGAGTCCTTAAGGGACCAATATGTAATATATTCAAATGTTTTAGGATACATTTAGACATAAGCCTCTGGAGTGGAAACCAGACCCCTGATTTGGGTGCATCCCTTATACAGTTCATGAATCACTTCAGAATGAAAATCAAATGCCTCAAAAATGGAATGAAATAAAATATCTCTTGCCCCCCAAACACCCTATCTTTTCTGTTTGGTGATCTCCTTCTATATCCATTACTGTACATAGGTTGCCACAGATAATGGCACTCTTTCTGTGTATTTGAGAAAGAAGATAACATTTTTTTCAGCTGCATAACATTCTTTTAAAAGTAAAATAATTTTATGCATGTCTCTAACAAAAAATATTTGGATCAATTCCTCTCCTTACCAAGTCAATGGGAATTTAGACACTGACTTCAATACGAGTATGACTTTGCTGTGTATGGACTTTATACAGGAAAGTCACCTAAGGGATCTGCAGGTCTAATTCACATATAAACAGTAAGGAAGGAGAACATAAATGGCAAGTTTTATGTAAAAGTGCTAGGAACTCAAGTGAAATGATAGCTAAAAGGAAGTATTAAAATTATTGTCAAACAAACAAATTTGTACCCTTCAGTACAACAAAGTCCAATCATATGGTATGGCAAAAATCCAAAAAACCAAAAAAGGCTTTTGGACATGTTAGAGCAGCTTCACTGTCTGCTTTCTGGAAAGTCACATAAGTGCATGTTTCAAGCTAACTTGAAAAAAAAATCTGTTTGATATTTTACCACTTTCATAGTTATATATTAATTCCCCCTGGCACTAGTGACTGTTATACCATCAATCATAAGTTTTAAGGACTAACCATAATTTAAAATTCACAAAATAATCCATGACCATCATTTAAATTTACAATATAACACACCTTATTTAAGCATAATGACAGATCTTCTGCATGTCTTATCTGTAATTAGTAAGACATATATTATGTTGCATGTGGAGTACAATAAAAAGGATACTTCATATTTGTTCATATAACACATGCATTTGTTGTATAAAACATGACCCAGATCCTCAGTTGGTGTACATTTGTGTAGTTCTGTATACTACAGAATTAAAACAGTCTACACTCTTGGGAGGTCAGAGATGTGAGTTTGAACTCACATTACAGCAGCTCTGAGAGCTGCTCTAATTAAAGCATTGTAGCATCTCATGTATCAGCTTCCCCACGCTTAAAAATGGCAGCGGGGGTGCTTGAACTAGAGCTTATGGAACGTGGAATGAGCTTCAGTTCAAGTGCCCTTACTGCCATTTTTAAGCACAGGAATGCTGATACATGAGACACAGGAGGCTGCTAGAGTGCAGCAGTTACCACTTGATTAATCGAGTCTGCTCTGGCACAGTGCAATTACAGAGCATCAGAGCAGCCCCCCCACTTGTGTACAAATGCCCAGAGACACCAAATTTAATGCACAGTAGGAAAAGCACATTAATGAACGTGTAGACGCACCCACATACATCCTCAGCAAATTCTACTGGCTAGCTGAAGAGAGCTCTTCAGTGAATGTGCTAAACCAAAATTTCCCCCTGTGGAGCATGGGGAGCCAAAGTACCTAATGCCTGGACTACACTCTGGGAAGCAAGCACCTCAAAGTTAGGAACTGCTGCACCTAATTCTTTTTCTGAATCTGATCCTTTTGTTTTTATGTGAACCATCTTGCTTGCATTTATGATATATTCTTGATCTCTTAGGGGAATAATTCTGTGCTTTTCCACAGAAAGCTTATAGAGTAAGACATTGGCTGGAAATTTCTGTATTTTACGGACTGAGGGTGTAATTGAGTTGAATTTTATGTAGCTGCATAGGGGTCACAGAGTCAGAAAATACCTTCAAATTAGATTTAAATATCAGCTGCAGACAGAAAGGATTTTGGGTCTGAGGTATTTCCTCCTGGTTTCTTCTGCCATACTAGGTTATCTGCACTAAAATTTTTCACCACAGATGAATGTTTTTACAAAGGTTGTTTCCCACAAAATTAGAAGAGATTTTGGGGGGACTGAAAAAGACCAATGAGAAACTATATTTTCAAATAAGCAGCAGGCATCGCAGTCCTCTTCCAAAGACTTGGTGTAGTCACATAAGCGCGCACACACACACAGAGGAATAAGGAAATGGCTTTGGAAAATCTGAAAAAGACTTTCCTGCATTTGTATACAAAAATTATTCAGCAAGTTCTGTGAAGTATGGAAGTGTCTGCCAGCTACCAGATTCCTGACTATTCAACATCATTTATTATGAGGGTAGCTCCACTTCCAGTAACCTAAGCAGACACTAACACAGGGAAATCAATAATGCGGGTTGTACAGAAAATATTTATAATCTTATTTCAGGCAAAGGGTAACTTCACTGTAGATTTGGGGCCTGGTTCTGATCTCACATCAGTGTGGAACAGAAGGAATTCCACTTTAGCAGGGTGTTAAAACCCACTCAGTGCCTGGGCTGGATCCTGACTGAGGGGCTCCTCATGGACTGGATTTAGACCCAATGAAAGCAGGGGAAGTGGCAGAGGCAGTGAGGCCAAGCAGCTGTAAGACCAGTGGTGATGGGCCAACCTAAAACAAGCCAAGCAGCTCATTTACCTCCTTGCTGCTGACTGTTAGATGCTGGTGCTAAGACACTGTTGACAGACCAGTTGAGGTGTTTGACTAGTTGTGGGAGCTCATGCCTTGTTCTGAGCTGGTCCTGACGTCTGCTTCCTCTTGATCCATCTGTAAGCAGGCACCTGGTTGTTCAGATTGGGAACTGGAGGTAGTCATGAGAGCCATCAGCAGATTTGGCCTACTACACCATTGTACAGCCTGGTGTGCCTTAATCACACTAGCCTAAAGAGTTGTTAGCTATAGTTTCATAGTTGGTAGGGTCAGAAGGGACCTGAGCAGATCATCCAGTCCGCCCCCCTGCCATGGCAGGAAAGAGTACTGGGGGCAAACAACCCCGGCAAGGTGTTCATCCAGCCTCCTCTTAAAGCCCTCCAGGGTAGAAGCCAGCACCACTTCTCTTGGAAGTTGGTTCCAGATCCTAGCCGCCCTGACAGTGAAGTAGCGCCTCCTGATGTCTAGTCTGAATCTACCCTCTGCCAGCTTGTGGCTGTTATTTCTAGTCACTCCTGGTAGTGTTCGGGGGAACAGGGCCCCCCCCAATCCCTGCTGGTCCCCCCTGACTAGTTTGTAAACGGCCACTAGATCCCCCCTCAGCCTTCTCTTGTGGAGGTTGAACAGGTTCAGGTCCCATAGCCTCTCCTCGTAGGGCCTGCCCTGCTGCCTCCTGATCGTGCGGGTGGCTCTCCTCTGGACCCTCTCAATGCTCTCCACATCCCTCCTGAAGTGCGGTGCCCAGAACTGGATGCAGTACTCCAACTGCGGCCTGACCAGTGTCGCATAGAGGGGAGGATCACCTCCTTGGACCTGCTTGAGATGCAGCTGTGGATGCATGACAAGGTATGGTTGGCCTTCCTGACCGCGTCCCCACACTGTCGGCCCATGTTCATTTTGGCATTAATAAAGACTCCCCCAAGATCCTTTTCTGCCTCTGCACTGACGAGAAGGGAGTTCCCCAGCCTGTAGGTATGCTGCTGGTTCTCTCTCCCCAGGTGTAGCACCTTGCACTTGTCAGTGTTGAAACCCAACCTGTTCTCATCCGCCCACACCTGTAACCTGTCCAGGTCTGATTGCAGCCTATTCCTCCCTTCTAGCATGCCCACTTCTCCCCACATCTTAGTGTCATCTGTGAATTTGAACAGGGTGCTTTTTACCCCCCCATCCAAGTTGCTGATGAAGATGTTGAACAGTGCGGGTCTGAGGACTGAGCCCTGCGGGACCCCACTGCCCACATCCCTCCAGGTCGAAAATGACCCATCCACCACCACTCTCTGGGTGCGGCCCTCCAGCCAACTAGTGATCCATCTGACTGTGTAGGTGTCAACACCACAGTCTTCTAGTTTTTTAATGAGAATGGGGTGAGACACATTGTTGAAGGCCTTCCTAAAGTTCAGAAAGACCACGTCCACCGCAACACCTGCGTCTAAGGATTTTGTGACCTGGTCATAGAAGGCCACCAGGTTGGTCTGACAGGACCTGCCCCTAATGAACCCATGTTGGTTGCCCCTAGGCATAATCTCCCCTGCTGGCCCCTCGCGGACATGCACCAGGATAATTCTCTCAAAAAGTTTACCCAAGACCGAGGTAAGACTAATTGGCCTATAGTTTCCTGGGTCCTCCTTCCTCCCTTTTTGGAAAATGGGAACCACATTGGCCCTTTTCCAGTCCTCCAGCACAATGCCAGAGCACCACGAGTGCTTGTAAAGCCATGCCAGGTGTCCCACAATTACCTCTGCTAATTCTCTCAGCACTCTGGCGTGGAGATTGTCAGGACCTGCTGCTTTAAATATGTCCAGGCCCTCCAGTGGTTCCCTGACTAGGTCCTCACTGACCTAGGCCTGGGTGTGCCTCCCCTGGGGCCTACGGGAGGCAGTGGTGGCAGTGACCTGGTCCCTGCTCAGAAAAATGGAGGCAAAGAAATTGTTAAATAGGTTAGCTTTGCTGTCTGGTGCAGAGGTCCCACGTTACCCGGTACCTTCTTTTTATCCACTGTGTATTTTAAAAAGGACTTCTTGTTGTTCTTGATCTGTGTAGCTAGTCCCAGTTCCATCTCTGCCTTGGCCTTCCTGACTGACCCCCTACAGCCCTGAGCAACAGAGATATAGTCCTCCCTGGTGATGGCCCCCTGCCTTCCATTGGCTGTATGCCTCCTTTTTATCTAGGAGATGTTCCCAGATGCTTTTGGTGAGCCAGGGGGGCTTTTGCGCCCTCTTGCCCCTTTGATCAGTGTTGGGTTTACCTCCCTTTGGGCTTGAGGATCGTCTCCTTAAGGAACAACCACTCTTCTTGGACACCTGACTCCCCCCCTTCTGGGACCTCAGTGTCTCCCTGACTATTCTACTTACCTCACTGAAATCCACCCTCCTGAAGTCCAGGGCTGCTGCCTTGCTGCAGGCCTTTGCCACCTTGTGCTGGACGGTGAATTCCAGCAGGTGATGATCGCTGTCACCCAGGTGGTCAAGCACCCGCAGTCCCCTCACCAGGTCGTTGCTCATGGCCAGGACCAGATCCAACAAGGCATCACCCCTGGTGGGGCTGTGCACCTCCTGGGTTAGATGGAGATCCTGTATCTCAGCTAGAAACCTACATGAGTGGTCAGAGATGGCTGACTGCTCTTCCCAGCAGATGTCTGGAAGGTTTAGGTCACCCATGATGACCATGTCCTTTGACCTAACTGCCTCCGTGAGCTGACTTAATTCCTGGTCTTGCTTTTCCCCTTGGTTGGATGGTTTGTAGTAGACCCCCACCGTTAAGTCCCTTTCCCCCTTGACTTCCTTGTATTCTAACCCAAAGCACTTCAGTGTGCCCTTCCTCCAACCCAGTGCTACTCATTGAGGATGTGTATTTCTCCTTGATGTAGAGCACCACACCCTCACCTTTCCTCCCTGTCCTATCCCTTCTTTACATCCTATAGCCCTTGATAATCACCGCCCAGTCGTGCATTGGGTCCCACCATGTTTCAGTAAGCCCTATTATGTCTGGGTTGGTGTTAGCTAGCAGGAAGGTAAGTTCCTCCCACTTGTTCCCTATACTACGAGCATTAGTGTAGAGGCATTTGAGGCCTCCTGAAGATGCATGTACTGCCCCCCTAATCTCAGTACTACCAGGGCCCCTGTTGCTTACCTGGGTATCTGTTGTGCTCGTCGTCGGTCTAGGCTGGGCTGTTCTTGTGGGTGACACTTGGTTTAGTGGTGCAAGGCTTTCTCTGCCCTCATTTTCCCCTTCCCCCAACAAGCCTAGTTTAAAGCCTGTCAGAGGAGATCAGACAACCTAGAAGAGAACACACGCTTACTTTTGGGGGAAAGGTGAAGCCCATCCCACCTGAGCATGTCTCTCATCCTGATATGTGGGTTGGTGTCTAGGAAGCTGAAGCCCACCTCTAGACACCATTCCTAAAGCCACAAGTTGACCTCTCTGATGCAGGTCTTGTGTTGTCTTCCATGTCCGCTCACTGGTAGGATAGAAGAGAATACCACCTGTGCCCCTATCTCCTTCAGTATGCCCCCCAGAGTGTGGTAGTCCATTATCAGGTGATTAGGGCTTCTCCTGGCCGCATCATTAGTGCCCACAAGGATTAGGACCATGGAGTAGTAATCAGTGGGCCAGATAATGGCTGGGATCATCCCCATCACATCCTGAATCTTTGCTCCAGGCAGGCAGTAGACCTCACGTGTCGAGGGATCCTGGCAACAGATGGGACCCTCTGTACCTTTCAGGATGGAGTCTCCTATGACAATCACGCTACATTTCTTCCTCCAGGTCTACTTAGCTCCTTCAGCCTGTTCAGAGTGTGGAGTGGCCTCCTCTCCGGAGGTTTCCTCCTCTCCTTCCTTCTCCTGCAGTGTCACCAGGGCCTTGTACCTGTTCTTCAGCCAGAATGGTGGAACTGGTACTGCTCTGCTGTGAGCAGCCCTGATTCTGTAGGGGACCATCTGCCACTCTTCTGTGGAGGGCACCTCCCAGTGTGCTTCTTCCCTGGATGCATGGTGCTTCAGGGAGAGAAAATACCCATCAATTTCATCCTCCGCCTCCATGATTCAGCCTGCTAAGATGGGCACCTGCAGGACAGGTGTGGGGGCCCCCATTCCCTGCCACTCTGGCCCTGCTGGGCATCCCCTGCAGGCCAGGGGGCAGGGGGATGCCAGCTCCCCCATGGACTCTGTCTGGGTGGAGGCCTCAGGCAAGCCCTGGGTGGGTGGGGCCCCCTGGGCAGGGTCCCTAGCAGCACTCCATGTTGACAACATTTTATAAATTGCTATTTATTTATATTTTTGTGTGGTGCCCTTGCTGGAGTCTCCCTCTTGGCCCCTCCTGCTTGCCTGCTGGAGCGAACACCATCGCACCCTTACAGCACATCCTCTGTTCGCGTGGTGCGACGCAGCTTGGCTCGGGAGCACAGCTCCCTACCAGCTCAATTAAAAGGGATCCAGGGGGCTTCCCTTCCGGATCCAGCTCAGCTGTGCTGGCTCCCTCTGCCCCACTTACCTTTGGGGGAATCAGCTGTTGCTGCCCCCACTGCTGGCTCCACTGCTGCATCTGCATCGGGTCAGGTAAGGGGGCTCACATATGTGCGGGGATGCACGTGTGACGGGCTGGCTGGTAGTGACTTAGCCCAGGGGTTTTGAAAGGGCAAATGATGATTGGAGGACTTGGGATTCCCTTTCCTCACCAATCAGGCCCCAGAGACTCACCCTCCATGTCCCCTGATTGGCCCCTTGGGTCATCTGGGGGGGGATAAAAGGGGCAGCGTGGCTGACTCAGGGAAGAGACCAGTGAGGGATCATGAAGAAGGACCTTCAAAGAGCTGGCAAGAGCTGAGCCAGCGGGGCGGAAGCAGTTGCCACAGAAGAGCCTGAAGGAGCAGGATCTGCAGGCAACAGTTGGACCCTCAGCAGCACGGCGTGTGGCCGGCAGGAGAGGCTTCCTGCTGGGCTCCAGGATCCCCTACGAGAGGCTGTGGCCAGCAGGAGAGGCTTCCCTGATCCAGCAAGGATGTGAGCAGCGATCTGAGAGGTTCCCAGCTCAGCTTCCAGCTCCTCCAATCAGAGGCCAGGCAGCTTGATGTGAGGCCAGGGCTCCGGGAAGGTCAAGACCCCTAGCAGCTTGGAGCAGTGGTGGCTGTGTGGCAGCATTTCTGCCTACCACATGGGAGATCTGAGTTAGTAGATCTAGCTGTAGTCCCAGCTGGGGTGACCTGGGGTGAGTGAGCTAACAAGAAGCAAATCTTCTTGCAGTGGAAAGGGGCCATCGTGTTTTCCCCCTTTCCCCTCCTCCAGGTACCTAGGCCCCATATTTCCTGGTCATTTGACATTTTGTATTTTGTACCTTTTTATATTTCACCAAGCAGTATTGTTTGCTCTGCTGTTTGTGTTTTATATTTGGTTAATCCTGTCTTTTGTCAATGATTGTAAGTGTCTAACCTTTGTTGAATCCTGCTCCCTTGGGGCATTGTGGTGTCCACTATACCTCCTCATTTATGCCTGTTATGTTCCCAGTATTGTTCCCTCATTAAAAGGTATATGGTTAAGTCCCCATTGGTGGTCTGGCTCTGCTCTATAGGGGGAGGAGAGTCCCTAAACCTCCCACAGTGCTTGTGCACCTTCTTTGATCCCTTCAATTGGAGAGGGGGGTACCTCTTGGAGTACCACCCGGGTTACACACGTGTGCCCAGTTCCCTCCTCTCCTGGCTCTCAAGTGCTGGGGGCTACGTCAAACCGTGGCTTTTAAAGGCCGCAGTTTGAATTTCCCATGGCTGCCCCAATAGCCAATCAGGCACTCTGGGCTTCCTGGAAGTGCCTGCTGGCAGTCCTGCCCACTATGTTCCCCCACTGGGGGATCCAGTGCCACTGGTGCCTACATCCCGAGGGTTTAGCCCCAGGGGTGCTCCCTAGCCTGGGGGGGACAGTCCCCCCAGCCCTCCCCCTGTTTGCACGCTCTGTTCACGTGGCATGGCTCAGGAGCGTGGCTCCCTACCGGCTCAACTAAAAGGGATCCAGAGGGCTTCCTCTCCAGAGATGTGCTGGCTCCCTCTGCCCCACTTACCTTTGGGGGGGATCAGCTGTTTCTGCCCCCGCTGCTGCATCCGCCTCCACCTTGGGTCAGGTAAGGGGGCACACATGTGTGGAGATGCATGTGTGCCCAGTTCCCTCCTCTCCTCTCCGCTCCTGGCTCCCGAGAGATACCTATGGGCATAACTTTTATTTATTTATTAGGTTTTTTATACTGCCCTTCCCAAAAAAGCTCAGGGAAGAACACAATGACAGGCAAAAAATATTAAAATAAGAAGGTACAATAAAATGAACCCCACTCACCAGAAACCCTAGAATTCAAAAGCAATTCACATCTCTTCTGCACCCCTGTCTCTGAATATAGAGTGTATCCTCCCATACTGAACAAAACCTCACTTACAATATTTTTGTAGAAGCAAACAAAAATTATTCTACCCTAAAATATTCTTTCCCGCCCCTCCCCATTCTCATGCCATTGACTCACACTGAAATAAGTTGCCTTCTTAACTGTCCATCCTAAACCAAATCTCCTTTTCTCACTGGGGGGCTGTGGCTGTCTCCAAAACCCTTACCCCAAACAAACATATTAGAACAGACAATAAACATAAAAGACAGGGGAAAGGGCTGTTTATCCCTGCCACAATTTGGGTAGGCCTTTCTCTTTCCAGCTGGGTTCTACATAAGGTTTGTCTGTCAGCATCCAAGCCATTCTCCCACTTCAGCCTTGCATCTACACCCCTCCCCCCCATGATTACTGTTCAGCAACCTTGCTAATTGTGAATAAATTTCTACCTGCAAATGCAAATAGCAAATTTACTTGTGATTACTAATGGCGCAGTAGTGCTCACGTACTGCAAATCCGCTCCCAGTCAGCCAGTCACCAGTGGATGGGAGAGTGCTCCCTGTCCCTGGAAGCCACTTGCTGCTGGGGCAGGCTCTGCCACTGAAACCTGGGTGAGGACTATTTTCGCCTGCTGTGGCAGCAGGGAGCTCCAAGCCTCCTGATCCAAAATCAAAATTGGGGAATGGGGTCTGGGAGATCCTTGGGTTGGAACCTAAGTAAGGGTCTCTTAGCCTGAGCCCTACATCCATAGAGCTTGGGCTGGGAGATAAGGATCTCCCACCCCTGGTCCCATGACCACAGAGCTGTTGCTGGGAGCTTGGCATGGGGTGGGGAATATGTTCCCTGCCCAGCTCTGAGTGTGGAGCTGAGTGGGGAGCAGGCTGGGGAGCTTATTCCCCACTCAGCTCTGGGAGCGTGGAGCTGGGCAGGGAACCAGCTTCCCAGCCTGTTCCCAGCCCAGCTGTATGCTCAGAGCTGAACAGGGAACAAAACCCCCAGCCTGCTCCCTACTCACCTCCATGCTCACAGAGCTGAGCGGGCTCTCTAGCCCCCACCCCATGATCTCAGATCGGGGGCTGGGAACTGTCTGGAGCAGGTCCCAGCTCCATGCCCTGATCAGATGATTGAGGCATGGGGCTTGGAAAGAGCTGCAGGGGTGGGATAGGTAGCAGCTAGCTGCCCCACCAGCATATGGGGCAGGGGGTTAGGACCTACCCCTCCCCTTCAGGTGTTTCAAAGTCCTTTGTCCCCAGTCAGGGAGCCAGGGCCAGGAGCTCCCTTCTGCTGGGGCAGGGGAACATTGTCCCTGTCCCAGCAGCAGGCAGACCCCAGGGGCAGGGTGCACTGTCCCAGCCCTCGCCAGGAGACAGCTGTCTCCTGGCCTGGTGCTCCCTGCCAGCCCCTGGGCTAGCACCCAGGGGGAGCCTACAGCTCTCCCTGGTGGTGGCAGGGGCCCACTGCAGGACCCCAGGAAGCGAGAGCAGTTTGCTGCTGCTAGCAGCAAATCTCCCATTTCCCTGCATGTATAGACACTTGCCTAAGAGCTTTTACTTGCAAGTAAACTGATCCCAGATCAAATGCATGTGTAGATGCACCCACCGAGCGGATATTTGATTTGAAATGAAATTAGTTAATTTGTAGTCTACTTCCTAGGGAACAGGCATACACATTGTAATAACATTTAGCACTAACCTGCACTTGTGAGCCCCAGCAGAACACATGGACAGAATGAGTAATAGAAGTTAAATTATTTTCCTTGATACAGAAGTAGTCTTACCCACAGGGGGCAATTTGAATTGATGCTGCCTGTATTGGAACAACACAAATTTGATTAACTGCCCCAATACTTGACCCAGTCATCTGCTCTTTTACATCCTTTGCCCTCTCCCTCCAGGGAAAGACATACCTATAAAGACTTTTGCTTTTCCAAACACAATGAACCTGTTTACCTAAAACACACGATCCAAACTTGGAAGCAAATTGTACGTTTTTGGTTACTACAGATGAGTTTGCTGCTTCATTACAAATTCTATTATAAGTTCTCTCCATCTGTCCTTACAGCAGGAGGCCTGATGAATTCTGTCATTTTAAGAGAGGACCCAGTCTCAAGGACAAGAGCTGGTTCATGAAAATGTATTAGAACATCTGAAACATGGCTTCTGATCAGTAGGCCCCAACACTGGTGAGATGCACAATTTGTTTTCTAGATAAGAACAAATAATTATTTTTAGTAGTGAAAAAATGCTTTATTAAATATGACAATGATTAAAAAAAAACCACACCCGTAAGAGGCTGTACCTCTAGCACATATAGTAGCTCCATCAACTTCCAGAAATTGATATTGATTTGAACCAGCTGAGAATTTGGCTCTGGTTCTTTTCTGCTTTCAGAATAAAACAGGGTGAATTTTTTTTTTTGGGTGCAATTAAAAAAAAACAAAAAACCTCAGAGACACTTTCCATCATAAATAAAATAGTGGGGGGAGAGGTAAAAATATTTTAGAAGCTTTGCCAAGGCTAAGCCCATGCTCCTTTCTTCTTCCCCCAGTAGAAGGATAGATTTTGCAACATTTACTAACAGTGGCGAGTACTTACTGACACAAGCAGTTCACTGACCAGTGAAGTGTCACAAGTGTGAGTAACGATTGCTCAATCTAGCCCAAACTGCAGTGAGTGGACCTGCAGGAGAAGTGAATTAGATGATCTAACAAATACTTTGAATCACTGCATTTCCTTTTTATGAATTTTAAGCAGTATACTGCACTGCAAAACAGTCCTAATTTACCCTGTACTCTGAACAGTGTTTGAGCTGGAATTCTGTGATGCTTTTCTAATTCTACAGTTGTCTGCTTGGAAAGAGAGGCAAAAGTTAGAGGCAGCAGATTAGAAGACCCAGAGACATGGCTGGAGGACATCGCAATCCCAGAGCCTCTTCCACTTCCAGCTCTTCCTCTGCTTCCACCTGTGAGGTATCTGTCCAGGCAAGACCACATAACTTTGAGGCTTCCACCCAGATCCTGGTTTAGTGCTGTGCAGACTGCAGCTTGCAGATTCCTTCCAGTGTCAGCCAAATGGAGGAGTGTCTACAATGCGGCGCCTTCTAGTGGTGTCCCTCAGGGAGAAGGCAAGAGAGCTACAGGAGGAGGTAATAATCTCTGAACCATACTCCACAATAAGGATTTCATTGATTCCACGCTGGAGGAAACTTCTAGGACTGTGGAGGAAGGACTGCCAGAGGTGATGCTAGAAAAGGAAGAGGACTCCCAGGGAGGTGGAAGCTTGTATCTTCTGGCAGTGAGATTAAATCATCATCCCCATGTGCAGTGGTTTGCCTGGAGAACAGATATGGAGCGCTAGCAATAGAGGAGGATGAATGCATTCCATTGGTGGAAGAGGCCAGGCCAGGAATCCCCAAGGTGGGAAGGATCAAGACGACTGCCACAAAGAGGAAGTGATGGGTGGTGGTGGTTGGAGATTCCTTTTTGCACGGGGATAGAGGGATCCATCTTTTGGCTTGCCCTGTTGTCCTGGGAAGGCTGCTGCTTGCCCTGCACCCGGATCCGAGATGACCTGGAAGGATTAACAGGACTCGTCCAACCCTCTGACTACTACCCCATGCTGCTGATCCATGTGAGCACCCATGATACTGCCAGGGGTGACTCTGAGCAGATCAAGAGTGACTACAAGAGTGACTGGGTGCAAGGGTGAAGGGGATGAGGGCACAGGTTGTGTTCTCCTCAATCCTTCCGGTCAAGGGGAAGGCCTCTGGCAGGAGCAGATGCATCCTGCAGATCAACGCATGGCTGTGCAAGTGGTGTCACCAGGAGGGATTCAGTTTCTTTGACCATGGGATGTTGTTTCAAGAAGAAGTCTTGCTAGGAAGAAACAGGAGCCACCTGACAAAGAGATGAAGAGCATCTTTGCAGACAGTCTTGCTAACCTAGTGAGGAGGGCTTGAATTTTGGCTCATCAGGCGATGGAAAATAGGCTGATGTGTTTGTATAGCAATTATCTTTGAAAACTCATGGCAATCGTGGGAGGTCCCAGATGATTGGAAAAGGGCATATATAATGCCCATCTTTAAGAAAGGGAAGAATGAGGATCCAGGAAACTACAGACAAATCAGCTTCACCTCAGTCCCCAAGAAATCATTAAGCAGGTCCTCAGAGAATTCATTTCTAAGCACTTGCAGGAGAAGAAGGTGATTAGGAACAGTCAGCATGGATTTGCCAAGGGCAAGTCATAGCTGACCAACCTGATTGCCTTCTATAATGCGATAACTGGCACTGTGAATGCAGGGAAAGAAGTGGACATAAAATACCTTGATTTTAGCAAGGGCTTTGATACGGTCTCCCACAGCATTCTTGCAAACAAGCTGAGGAAGTATGGGTTGGATGAATGAACTGTAAGGTGGATAGGAAGCTGGCTGGATTATAGGGCTCAATGGGTAGTAATTAGAGGTGCACCAATACATCAGTCTGATATCAGATCGGTACCAATATTTAGAAAATTGTCCATGTTGTATATTGGCCCGATGGGGCTGATAATTTGGCTGATAAATGCCTGTGCTGTGTATAGCCAAAGTGCAGCATGGAGCAGAGCCAGAAGCATGGAGAGTTGCCTCCAGGTGGTAAGTTGAAAGAGGAGGGGGGAGGGAAAAGGAATGAGGGGGCAGATCAACAGCCCCCATGGTGAGGGAGAGGGAAGGGGTAGGCATTGCCCAGCCATGGTGAGATGGGAGGCACAGGATGGAGCCACAGCTCATGGGGTGGGGGCAGATCCTGCTGCTTCTTAAAACCCAGGAAGGCAATGGGGGAGGGCTGTGCCCCCGAACCTGCATGACATGGCATGGCATGGGCTGCAGCTGTGGGATGGAGCTGAAGCAGGAGCTGTGCGGCTCTTCTCACTGGGGGCTGGGCTCAGAGCAGGCTCTGGCAGTGCTGGGAAGAAGTTTCTGCCACCCCAAATTTCACTGCAGCTCCACTCCCAGCCTCACACCGCCACCTGCACAGCCCTGGCTGAATGCCCCACCACCCCCCAAGCTCCAGGAAAAGCCACGGCTGCAGTGGGATGGGCTGGGAGTGGAGCTGTAAAGAAATGTGGGGTGGCTGCAGCCTTCTCCCAGCACCACTGGGGCCCACTCCAAGCCCAAGCCCCAGCAAGAAAAGCCCTATGCAGTTCCAGCTCCAGCTTCACCCCACAGCTGCTGCCTGCCCTGCACTGCCCCTGCCCTCCTGGGGTGCAAGCAGTGGCAGGAGCTGCCCACACCCCATGAGCCATGGCAATATCCCACACCCCTCATGGGCAGCACCTGCCCCTGCCCCTGCCCCCTCCCTCACCACGGGGAGCACTGATCTGCCCCTCTGTGGCAGGTCACTGTTTGTTCCTGTAACTTTAAGGTCCTGAAGCCAGCAGCTGACAGGTGCCTGATTAGGGCAGCCATTTTGGATTGAGGGCTGCCCATATAACCAGGGCATTTTGCTGCTACAAGGCTGGGCAACAACATCACCTGGCTGCAGGTATCATCTGGAGGTAAGGGAGGAGCTATAGGAGATGGTCAGGGGGCTCCTGGTCCCGGGCATGACCTAAAATTGTACCTTGCTGGGAGTGGGTGACCTGGGGGGGTCTTAGTGGTGCAGGAGCCTCCAGGAAATGCCAGGCCAGTTACCACCCCGGTGAAAGGTGGGTCGGGGTGCCTCAACCCCAGCTCCCACAACTGGGTGGGTTACCCCCTTGTAGGTTCTGGAAGGTGGATCCCAGTGAGAGAGTAGGGCCATAGACTTAAACCTGTCTTGACATCCCCCAACTGGTCCGTGCTGGGGCCAGGACCAGAAGGGTCGAAAGGTCAGAGGCCCATTGTGAGGGACTCCCAGAGCTGAGGGCCTGGGGTTTCAACTGGCCTGGAGGTGGGCCAGGGCCAGTAGAGCCAAAGGTCCCAGGGGGACCACACCCATAAAGGGGAAGCAGCTCAGGGAGCTATGCGGCCTGGAAGGTAGGCAGATTAGGCCACCTGAACGCAGGGATCCAGGTGGGGTTCAGACAGTAGGATGCTGGGGCCCCAGAGTGGGACCAGTGACTGTAAGAACAGAGGATGCCACCCACCTGTTTCTGGGCCAATCACCCGCCTTCTCACCTGCTATGCCTTGTTGTTATCTAATTGATGATCTTAATTAGGTGGGAGTCTGTCCATTTTCTTGCCCCGATGCCAGGGGACGCTATCTGCGGCTCCGTACCTGCCCTGCACCACAGCCCATGCCTTGCAGATGGCATCTGCTGATGTTAATCTTGCTGACCCCACACTGGGCCCCAGACTTCTCTAATCAGGACCCCTCCAGTATCCCTCCATTCCAGCAGCCTACCCTGTCTTCATTCAGGCTATCTTGCTCCCTGAAACTATTTTCCTCTCTCAGGTGTGGTCCCTCCCCAGGACCTTCAGCCATACAGGCCCTGGCCTCACTTCCAAGATTAGTCAGATACCCCAGGCCCTCCTAGCTCTGGGCATCCCTCATGGTGGCCCCCTGGCCCTTTTGACCAGTCTGGTCCTGGCCCCAGCATTGACCAGTCGAGGGTACTCTCTCAATTAGGTCTCTGAGTCTCTAGCCCCACTCTATCTCCTGGGGTCTGCCCTCTGGGCCCTACTAGCAGGTGACCCACCCAGTTGTGGGAGCTAGGGGTTAAGACGCCCCAACCCACCTTTCACCAGGATGGTAACTGACCTGGCATTTCTTGGGGGCTCCTGCACCACTGAGAGCCCCACCAGGCTGCCCACTCCCGGCAGGGTGCAGTTTTAGGTCATGCCCAGGCCCGGGACCCTCCTAGCCATCCCCTACAGCTCTTCCCTTACCTCTAGGAATGATACCAGCAGCCTTGCAGTCAGGCAATGTTGCTGCCCGCTCTGCCAGCAGCAAAATACCCTGCTTATATAGGCAGTCCTGAATCTAAACTGGCTGCTGCAATCAGGTACCTGTTGGCTGCTTGGCTTAGGTCTTAAAGTGGCAGGCACAAACAGTGCCCTGCCACATCTTCATTAACAACCCGGAAGACGGGATGGATTGCACCCTCAGGAAGTTTGTGGATGACACCAATCTGGGGGCTGTAGTAGATATGCTGGAGGGTAGAGCTGGGATTCAGAGTGACCTAGAGAAATTGGGGGATTGGGGCAAAAGAAATCTCATGAGGTTCAACAAAGACAAGTGCAAAGTCATGCACTTAGAACAGAACAATCCCATGCACTGATACAGGCTGAAGACTGACTGGCTAAGCAGCAGCTCTGCAGAAAAGGACCTGGGGTTTACAGTGGACAATAAGGTGGATGAGTCAGCAGTGTGGCCTTGTTGCCAAGAAGGCTAACAGCATACTGGGCTGCATTAGTAGGAGTGTTGCCAGCAGATTGAGGGAAATAATTTTTCAGCTCTATTCTGCACTGGTGAGGCCACCTATGGAGTACTGTGTCCAGTGTTTTAGGCCCCCCATTAGATAAAGGAAGTGGACAAGCAGGAGAGAGTCCAGCAGAGAGCAACAAAATCATTTGTGGGCTGGGGCACGTGACTTATGAGGAGAAGCTGAGGGAACTGGGTTTATTTAGTTTGCAGAAGAGAAGACTGAAGGGGGATTTGATAGCAGGTTTTAACTACCTGATTGGTGCTTCCGAAAAGGATGGATCTAGACTGCTGTCAGTTGTGATAGATGAAAGAACAAGGAGCAATGGTCTCAGGTTGCAGCAAGGGAAGTTTAGGTTGGATATTAGGAAAATCTTTGTCACTAGGAGTGGGGTTGGACTAGACCTCCTGAGGTCCCTTCCAACACTAATTTTCTGTGTATGATTCTATGAATTGAAGCCAATCTTTTACATTCTCCAGCTCTGAAACACCCATTGACACCACCTGGATATCATAAAATAGAACAACTTGCAAATCTCAGAAGGGCTCTCTCCCAACAAGGACGCTCCTCCAGAGAGAGAGATCGCACTTTTGAAAGAGCCACCTGGATACCATGTGAAGAATTGCTGCAGTACAAAGAGAAAATCTCCATGAATTGCACACCATTAGTGATGACATACCATCCTTCCCTGGAACCTATACAGAAAATCCTCAAACAGTTGCAACCCATACTAGAAGAAGACCCAATTCTTAAAAGAAATCTTTCTAGAACCACCCATCCTAGTCTTTAAACAAGCACCTAACCTTGCCAGCCTCATCAGCAGAAGCAAACTTCCTATGGCCCCAATGCACCAAATGGATCCAGACCATGCATGGACAAGAAATGTAAAGCCTGCCAACACATATCCACCACTCCCATAATAGCTACACCCCACAACAGAACCATCACCATTCCTGGATCCTACCCCTGCACCTCCAGAAATGTAATACATCTCATCTAGTGCACTAAATGCCCTGATGGAAAATATGTAGGAGAAACCAAGCAACAACTGCATACCAGAATGAACACACACCAAATATCTATAAAAGACAAAACTACCCAATTACCTGTGGGTGCACATTTTTTACAAGATAACCATTCTCTCCAATCTCTCAGTTCTAATCCTCAAAGGGATTTTACAGAACTCCTTTCATAGACAAGCCTATGAATTACACTTAAAAAAAAATCTACTGGATATAAAAAATCATGGACTAAATATAGGCAGACAAGGTTCTTTGGCTAAATGTGATCTCTTTTATTAAAGTAACTAAATAGTTGGGGGGGAAAAAAATTCTTTGCAAGCTTTTGGGCACAAACACCCTTCTTCAGGCATAGGGAGAGTCTGAAGGGCTTTTCAGACTATATCACATCTACCCACATCTGCCTATGTCTTTAGGCCAACATGGCTACAACCAACAACCCTAAAGCATGGACTAAATATAGACTTTGGATTTATGGCACATTATAAGCTTGCCTGCCATCTGATAACCCCAAGTAACCTGTCTGTATTGTACCAGCTACATTCTGATTCTATCACCATTCAACATTTCCCCCCCATCCCCCCAACACATACCTGTCTCACACCTATTATCTCCCATTCCCTCTGATCCTCACTGCTACACATGCATTTTCACACACCTGAATTTTGCATATTGGCATCTTTTCCACCATGGAGAACACATAACAACAGCAGACTCTCGCTATGCCTGAAGAAGGGTGTTTGAGCCTGAAAGCTTGCAAAGAACAATTTTTCCAACTTTTAGTTGGTCTAATAAAAGATATCACATTTACCCCCAAAAAAACCTTGTCTGCATAAAATAGAACGTGTATTTAAAACATTTGGATCATGCCTCTTCAACAGGAACCTGAGAGATTATGAGCAAGCCCCTTTTATTAGGAATGAATAGGAAAGGTGCTCCTGTGCTATTTTTCTTGTGTTGAATGAGGTCACCACATACAATAGGGTTGAGAGTCCCTGATATTGGGTGATATTGGGATTAGGTAATTTATGTTCCTTAGATTTTGGCAAAATATTCAAGGAATCTTTCACAGCAGAAAGGTTACATATGGGAGAAAAAAAGTCACTATATAATTTTTAAGTAACTGATATCAGATACACTTCAAGAAAAAACAAACAAACAAACTCTAAAGCTTTTATCCTGTTTAAAAAAAAACAGGGTATTAAAAAAAATGTTTGTCCATTTGTAGTAGATAGTAAAAACACCCTTTAAAAATTAGGTGATAACCTGGGAACATGACAATTCATCTATTCAATCCAGCTTCTGGGCATCACAACTTCTCAAGTGTGGTCCCCTATAGGAAAAGGCATACAATAAGATGCTGTACTACATTTTCACAGTTTAAAAAATTTTAAGTATTAACTTTGCTCAGTAATGATACTCAGGGAAATATATTCCATAGAACTCTAAGTTTGAGCTCGTAAGCTTGCAATAAACAAATGCCTTCATTGCTTCATGGTCTTCCAAAGTGTGTTTTTATATCATGTAGGAAATTAGGAACTATCATCTCAGAAGCAGTCACTCTGTCTTGCCAGATGGCCCTAACAATTAAGCTCACGAGAATGATATGTCATGTCTTAAAATGTGATTTCCAAAACTTTAGAGATTTGATTTTGTTCAGTGTTCTCAGCCAAGTCTTTTCCAAACTCATTGATAGTAAAACTGGCCTAGCCATCTCAGAAAAGTAGCTCCTAGTCTCTTCCCAAAAGAGATTTTTTACCTTTCCTGTCTCTTATTGGCCCGGAAACTTCATTAGGACAATGGCATCTTGCTGTATTCTTATACTTCTCCAACCAGCCACATCTGAAACTGGAAAGTGCAGGAGAAAACATGAAAAGATACAGCTAAATAGTGGCTGTATTGTTTTAATGTTTGTTGAGATTGACAATATTCCACATTTTAAAACATTTTCTTAGGGAAAAAAGTGTGATTTTTTTTCCCCATGAAACAAATCATGGAAAAATATGCTCAGTTTTTATTAGCTCTGGTAACTATGACTTTCTCTGAAATTCAAAATAGGCTTGTTTCTGCTTAATTTAGTTAAAACATGAATAAAGGTTCTGGAAAGTTCTTATTCAAATTTGTTAAATCTATTCCTAGTTCTTTCCCACTAACTGAATGCAAGTTGGCGAAGGAGGATTTTTTGTTGTTGGTCTGTGACCGACAGCTCCATTTCAGTTTTCAGTCAGAAAATTCCTGGAAGATCATTATGAAGCCACCAGTCCTTCCACAGTAGGCTCCAGTCCTAATGCTGTAATGTAATTCCTGATGTTTGTGTAGAGAGGAATAGGAGGCATTGTCTTTGGGAGTGAAAGCTTTGCAGAATGGGAATAGAGGCATTCATTTACATGTCTCAGTATGTTGGATAGCCTATTTTGGAACAAAACTGAATGGACTTAAGAGTACTTTATATGTTTTGGAAGGCTACAGATATTTTCTTTGAGACGTGAGCTTCTCTTCTTGTTATATGAATTTAATTGACTGACAGCAATTTAGTATTTATTAGTGTGCAGCTGCAGCCATACTTGATGTTAACCACAGCAAGGTGATTTGGACAGGAATTGTATCTTGGGACAAGAAAAAAAAAGCCATTGCCCTTGCCTTTTTCCCTAGTTACTGTGTCTTCCCTCCTTCATCTCCATCCTATCCAAGTTGTAGATATTTCCAATCGTATTTTCCTGAATTTCATTAAAATTGTTTCTTATTACATCTGCACCCAATTATGTTTTAAAAACTAGTGTCCAATTCTTCTCTTAGAGCTAAAGGAAATCTGTTTCTTATTTATTTATTCCATTTATTACCTTATAGACACGAATCCCGTCTTTCATAAAAGGATACCGAAGGTCCTTAAGGATACTTGAGGTCCTTAAATCTCTGTAATATGACTTCAGTTTATTCCTGGTTGTCAGAAGTTTCACTACAGACATGAATGTTATGGATTGCTTTAATAAATGAATGTTAGAAATGTCCTTTAATGTACAAATAGTAAGCAAATCATTGCATAACACTTAATTTGGATGGGCAGAGGAAGAACCAATCTGAATTTCATTCAGTATTTGAATCCAAATAATTTTGAGGTTAAAATAATTAATATATTCTTTTTATACTTTGTGCTTTCCGATTCTACCAAGAAAAAGGGTTTGTTCCCCTCTGCCTAACTGAAAATACCAGAAATCTCCCAAGAAATCCAGTTTCCATCCAATTTCTGCAGAAACAAAAGATTTGGATTGTTTCCTACAGTTTATAAATGAGTGTGTAGCGTAATAGCATAGGAGTTTCAATTTAAAGAAGGGAAATGCCCCTAACTGGGATCCTGCATTTCTTAAATACATTGTTTTCTCTCTTACGTAAGGAATCAGGAACAGCGGGCATGTCTACACAAGACACTTCATTGCCATAGTGACGAGTTACATCAATGTAGCTTATTGCTATGACGATGTAGCAACAGTGGGCACAAACTAATTGTGACACTACATCACCGTACCGAAAAGCTACATTGCCATAGCTCATCGCTATGGAAATGTAATTATAACAGGGGCACCTCTTGGGGCTGACTTCCCAGTGGCCCGCCCACCTTCTCAGTAATTGATTAATTGTTGTTAATAAGCAGGAGGCTGCCCATTTCTTGCCCCAATGCCAGGGGGCGCTATCTGCGGCTCCATTGCTCCCCTACACTGCAGCCCAAGCCTCACAGATGGCATCCAGATGTTCTCACTATCACCGGCCCCACTCTGGGCCCCAGAATCCTACTAACTGGACCCCACTTAAATCGCTCCATTCAGGCAGCCTATTCTGCCTTCATCCTGGGCAGCATAGCTCCCTGAACTGCTTCCCCTTCAGGTCTGGTCTCCCCAGGACCTTTGGCTCACTAGCCCTGGCCCACCTCCAGGCCAGTCGGAACCCCCGGCCCTCAGCTCTTGGACATTCCTTGCGGTGGGCTCCTGGCCATTTGACCCTTCCGGTTCTGGCTCCACTATTGACTAGTCAGGGGAAGTCCAGACAGGCATAAGTCTATGGCCTCACTCTCTTTCTCTGGGGTCTGCCTTCCAGACCCTACACACAGGGGTAACCCACCCCATTATGGGGGCTAGGGGTTAAGGTGCCCCAACCCACCTTTCACCGGGGTGGTAACTGACCTGGCATTTCCTGGGAGCTCCAGCACCACTGGGAGCCCCACCAGGCCACCCACACTGGTCATGCCCAGGACCAGGAGCCTCCTGACCATCCCCTATAGCTCCTCCCTTACCTCCAGATGATACCTGCAGCCAGGTGATGTTGTTGCCCAGCCTTCCAGCAGCAAAATGCCCTGGTTATATGGGCAGCCCTCAATCCAAAATGGCTGCCCTAATCAGGCACCTGTCAGCTGCTGGCTTCAGGCCCTTAAAATTAAAGGATTACAGGCACAAACAGTGCCCTGCCACAGAGGGGCAGATCAATGGTCTTGGAGGAGTTTATAACCATTCGACCTTGTCATCCCTTCGGGCACTCTGGTGAACACATGTTCCCCCAGATCTTGATGAGCACCCCTTATAAACTTATAGGTGGCCACCAGATCACCCCTGAGCCTGCGCTTTTCCAGGCTGAAGAGTCCCATAGCTCTCAGCCTGTCATCGTAAGGTCTGTTTTTCTGACCTATGATCATGCTTGTGGCTCTTCTCTGCACTCTCTCAAGCTTCTCCACATCCTTTTTGAATGGTAGAGCCCAAAACTGGATGCAGTACTCCAGCTGTGGCCTCACCAAGGCCGAGTACAAGGGGAGAATGACGTCCTGGGATTTGCTTGAGAAACATCTATGGATGCAAGCCAGTGTTTTGCTTGCTCTAGTAGCAAAAGCATTACATTGAAGGCTCGTGTTCATTGTGTGGTCAATCATGACCCCCAAGTCCCTTTCATCCGTAGTGCTAACCAGCGTAGCACTGCCGAACCTATAAGCATGCTGTAGGTTTTTCCTCCCAAGGTGCAGAACCTTGCATTTTTCGGTGTTAAACACCATCAGGTTCTTATCCGCCCATTTCCTGAGCCTATCAAGGTCAGCCTGGATTGCCCTCCTGTCCTTAGGTGTGGAAGCTTTACCTCAAAGTTTGGTATCATCGGTGAACTTGGCCAGTCTGCTTTTGATTCCAATGTCCACATCATTAATGAAGATGTTGAACAATATAGGTCCAAGGACAGAGCTTTGAGGGACCCCACTGGTCACAGGGCACCATGACAATTGAATTCCATGGACCCGAGGCCGCAGTTGGCCAGTTTTGCCAAGAGGTGATCATGGGAATTTTTTAAAGTCAAGATATATGACATCAACCTCCTCTCCCTTGTTCAGGTGATAGGGCACCTGATCATAAAAGGAAGTAAGATTGGTCAAACAAGACCTACCCGCATCAAACCCGAGCTGGCTATCCCTCAGGATGTTGCCATTGGCCAGTCCATTAAGAATGGCCTCTTTGATAATCTTTTCTAAGACCTTACCTAGGATGAAGGTCAGGCTGATGGGCCTGTAGTTTGCCGTATCAGCTTTCCTCCCTTTCTTGAAGATAGGCACCACATTGGCCTTCTTCCAATCTTCGGGCACTTCACCAGAGCACCAGGAGCTCTCAAAGATCCATGCCAGGGCCTGAGCTATGATGCTAGCCAGCTCCTTGAGTACCCTGGGGTGTAAACTGTCAGGGCCGGGTGACTTGAAGGTGTCCAGCCTCTCAAGGTGTTCCTTCACGAGGTCAGCGTTGATGGGGGATAAGGAATCTCCCTGACCTGGGCCTCCCTATCCCGTTGTGGGTAGGGATGTCCCATGGGACTGGTAAAAGACCAACGCAAAGTCCTCATTTAGCAAGTTGGCTTTTTCCCGGGCGTCGGTTGTCAGTTGTTCCATCTGGTTTAGCAGGGGTCTAATGTCCTTGCTTTCCCTCTGGCTCCCCACATATAGACAGAATAGACTTAGCTTGTGAATCTAGGATCACTCCCCTGAGGAGCAACCACTCTTCATAACTCCCCTCCCCTTGGGGTCATGGTCCCTTAGGGCCTCACCAACAAGCCTCCTGAGCTTGTCAAAGTCAGCTTTCCTGAAGTCGAGGACTTCTGTATTGCTGACTGACTTGCCAGCTTTACAGCGGATGGTGAAGGTTATAAGCTCATGGTCGCTGCTTCCCTTCGATCGTTAGGTCACTGATTAGGTCATCCCCAGTTGCCACTACCAGGTCGAGTAGCATTGGCCCGTAGACTTCTTGTGTCAGATAGAGCTCATCCACGCACATGAGGAAGCTTTGCGACCACTTGGATTTGGCTGAGTGCTCTTCCCATGACATGTCTGGGTAGTTGAAGTCTCCCATGACAACCATGGACTGGGAGTGTGCGGCCTCAGCCAATTCCCTGGCGAACTCCTGGTCAAGCTCTTGATTCTGGGTGGGAGGTCTGTAGTAGACTCCCACCATTGTGTCCCCTGTGCCATGTTCCCCATGGATTTTAACCCAGAGGGTCTCCAGTCATCCACCCTTGGCACCAATGTTGGCTTGTAGGGACGTGTAGCTCTCCTTGACATAGAGAGGTACACCCCCGCCCCTTTTGTCCACTCTGTCTCTCCTGTACAGGGTATAGCTGTCTATACTTATGGTCCAGTCATGGGTGGAGTCCCACCAGGTTTCTGTTATCCCTATGACATTTTAATTATTTGTGTTAAGCAGGAGGACAAGTTCCTCCTGTTTATTCCCCAAGTTCCTGGCATTGGTGTACAGGCATGCAAGTGTCTGCTTGGGGGCCTTTGCCTACAGGTTGTTCCAGGGCTGGGGCAGGGTGGGCTCCCTTAAGTGCCTTGGCCTGATGGCTCTGCAAGGGTTGTTCAGCGGGCCAGCAGTGGCGGTAGTCCCCCCGTCCCCTGGTGGGCTTAGTTTAAAGCCCAGTGGAGCAGGTCAGCCAGTCTGGCTGAGAAGAGCCTCCTCCCCAGAGGAGAGAGGTGGAGGCCGTCCCTTCCCAGCAGCTCACTGCCTCTCTCACCAAAGAGTGGACTGTGGTCATGGAAGCCGAAGCCTTCCCAATGACACCAGCACCGCAGTCTTGGTTCACTACCTCGATCCTCCTCTCCCTCCTCAGCCCATAGCCTGAAACTGGGAGGATTGAGGAAAACATCACCTGTGCCTCCAACCCCTTAAGCCCCGCTCCCAAATCCCTGTAGTGCTTCATGACCCAACTGGGAGGGCTCCGTGCCATGTCATTTGTGCCTACATGGATAAGGAGCATAGGGTAGTGGTCAGTGGGCTGGGGAGTTCAGGGATCCTCTCCGCAATGTCTCGGATATGGGCTCCAGGGAAGCAGCAAACTTCCTGGGCTAAGGGGTCAGGGCAGCAGATTACCCCCTCAGTCCCCCTCAGGACGGATTTTCCATGACAAACACTTTGTGTTTTGTCTTAGGGAGAGTGGGGGCGGTAGCTACAGTGGAGCCTGTGTTGCCTGCAGGAGCTGGCAGCTTGGCAGGCTCTGCTGGGGCTGCAAATGGTTCATACCTGTGGCAAAGCTCCAGTGGGGCAGGGACCTTGGTGTGACAGGCCTTGGGGCCCTTGACCACCTTGGTCCATCCCCTTGGTTGGACAAGATGAGAGGTCCCGGAGTCCTCCCTAGTGATTTAGTACTTGCTAAAGCTCATCACTACAGCACCATAGTACTAAATGACTGCACAGTACCAAATGCGCAACCAGGTGAACATGTAGATGCACCCACTGTGTCTTATTTTGGCTACATGCATGGGCAGGATTTATGGTTTATATTTTATCCGTGTTTTTTAAAATGCACGTTAGAAGCTGATTTTGCTTTTAAAATAGATTTTTCTGTGTAGATCCAGAAACTATACTGAGTGGCCACTGATGTAAATCAGGATTAAAACTACCAAAATAAATCTTATTAAATACTGCTCTAAGTGAGATAAAAAACAGACTCCAATTTTCTATAAAATTAAACTTAATTACACTGATTTCAATATAGTCTGGACTGAATAGCTTCTTTTTTTTTAAATGGAACCAAATCCTCATTGGGCATAGACTATCTTGGCTCCATTGACTTATCTTTTATCATTTCACACCAGCTAAGGAGCTTGTTACATCTCAATAATCATATTGATTGAAGAGAAAAGGCAACCCTAACAAGATATTTAATCCAAAACTCTGCTGCTAACAACTGCGCTTTTTAGATGAGGTTTCTGCATTGTTTCAAGACTATAATATATTCATACTGAAAAGAAAGGAAATAATAATTCTAAGGTTGGTCCAACAAAGGACTTTGGGACCTAAAGAAGAATTTATATGGACTTCAGGCACTTAAGTATAGAGTTGCAGTCTTGAAAACCCTTGCTCTAATACCCCCCAAGCTTCCTACATATCTCTTTGTTTGACATTATCATCTCTAGGCTCCTAGACATCTGCTTCTTCACATGCCTAGAACTGGCTCAGTCTTAAGTAACTTCACCAGAAGTAGTGGACAGAGAGGAACTTCCTGCTCAATGTACAGGTTTTCTGAATTACATTTAGCTGTCTCCATACACAAGGGACATCAGCACTTGACTCTGAGTACTGGGTTTTACTCCAGGGACCGCATGCCTTTTTTGTATGTATGCAAATCCTTTACTGGATATAATCAGGATATAACCCACTGTAAATTACTGTTGCTGAGTTTTATAATGCTAGTGATAAGCATACCAAATTCATGGGCATAAGCAGAGTGTGTTTTGAGCCAACAATAGCTAAAGAAGAACTCTTACAGTTTAGCTAGAAAGTTAGATTAAAGCAGTGATTTTAAACCAGGGTGCCACAGCAGGGTGCCCCTGATTAGTGTGCTGTGGTCCTGGGCTCACGTATAAACCCTGCACCCAGGAGCAATAAACTCCAGTGCAAACTGTGCTGGAGTTTATTCAACTGCTCTAATTTCACATGAAGATGCACCCAGTTAAGTGTGCAAAGACCTACACATGATTCATAAGATAACCCCGGAGCTTTCAAATAGGAACCCAGAGTTTTAAAGACATTCTGACCTGTTGTAGTCTTTCTGAGTTCTTTGCAAGAAAATAATTACTCTATTCATTTTCCATATCCCCAAATGAGTGAAAACTAAGAGCTGGTATCTTCCAAAGGGTGTCTTGAGTCTAAAGAATGACAACCACCAATTTAAAGCATCTTTTAAAATGATATTTTTGTATGTAACCTTAAAGCAGTGCAATGCAAATGCACTGTGGAAAAGTGTTCTATTCCTAAGCATCATTGTTGATGGTCTTTCTAAGTCCCATTAAATTTGGGCCTCTGTAAATGCTGGAGAGGTGGTCTCAGACTTGGCTTTGGGTCACTTCATGTCATTTGCTTTAAGGACTGGCTGGGCTGACAAAGTGCTGCAACATCCAGATCATCTGCAACAGAAAATTGAAAACTTCAGGGACACATTTTGTTGCTTACTGCGGTGTCTTACTGTAAATAATTAAAATATTATGATAGTTTAAGAAGAATGCAAAAGCAGCAATTTTCATTAAGTCATAATAAAAGGTGGGGGGGACTAAGAACAGGATGTGAAAGCATATGAATTATGGTTAATAATTAATGTCTGTAGTGTTACTCATCAGTGTGGCTTTGCATAGTCCATGTGCTGCAGACTGTTAAAACATCTATAAAAAACATGTTTTATATGTTCAGTATGAAGAAAAATACATTGGTCATATTGAAGCATGCAACCATCTTCCACAGAAGGAGCTACTTTGTGTGGAAATTGCACAAGAGAAATTTCTATCATAATTTTCTATTTTTTTAGTGTGATAGGATTCATATATCTTTGTCATCGAGGTGCCTCTGAATTACCACTTTTTGGCCCTCCAGCTGGGCAGGCGTTTATGTTTTGATCAAAATTGAATGACATCATCTGTCCAGCTGGCACCAGGGAAAAGTCACAACAACAAAAACTTAATCTCTTGGGAGCAAATACTGGTGTCACTGAAGTAATGGCAAAATTAACATTGCTTATTAAAATGATCCAAGAATTTTGTAAACTTAGGCCCAAATTTGAATAATCTTGGTACAGCTGCAGTAGGTAACAACTTCTAATTCCTTCTGCCCAACTCTTGGTTAGCCCTTGACTTGTTGTTACAGCTCTAAGTTTATGCAATAAATTCTACAAAAAAACCCAGCCTGGTGACCTTAAAGAGAACATTGAAGCTTTGCTGTAACACTTTACAAGCCCATCTAGGCCTAACAAACAGAACTCTCTCATTCTTCAGCCACACTCAGAAACTGCTTCATCTACATTCATATGCATTTATTTTGTTTTCCAAATGGTTTTAGTTGATTGTTGTGATTTGGTGGCATTTACCAACCACAGTCTTCTGGGATTTGAGTGAGGTTTGCAGAATTTTAGTTAATGAAAAAAATACTTATTTTCTTTTATAAACCTCTTCTATTAACAAGGGCAACCAAGGCCAAGCCTAAGTGAAAGGGAGTCAGTCAAGAGGTTATCATATTGTAGAAGAGACATTAGAGACCAGTGTGTTTCAGGCATGTTTGTTAGGGAATAAAGAAAGCTGGTGAAACTATAGGAAGAAAAAAGAAAGAGTGGTTTCCTTGGCTCCCATAGCTATAACTCAGGTGACTCTCACCCACCATTCCCCTCCTCTACAGTCTGGGTTACCCAGCTAGACAACTTTTAGTATATCAGTTTCAGGTTTTTGCACACAACGCTTTTTAAATTCTTTTCCAGATGGTGGTGCAGCTTCAACAGAGTGGGTAGAGAGTGCCCCAATTCAGAATAGGCTTGTGATAAGGACACAATCCCAGGAAGTGAGATGTGTGAGATGAACTTTATCTACTTGAGGAGGGAATCAAGCCTGCCTCTCCCACTTCCTAGGCAAGGACTGTAACCACTAATTATATCACTGACAGTCCCATAATATAAGGATGACAGTCTTCTAGTAAATAGGGAAGGTAATAATGAGTCTGCACATGAGTGAGGAGATGGACGAAGAGCTGCATGTTTGACAGCAGACATGGAAAATAGTTCTGGTATTAAGAAGTAGATTATGGTGATGTCAGGTCACAGCTCTTTCCCCTTTTGTCTCTCTTGTCTATCCACCTCCATAGTGTGGCTAGTTTGCTCAAAATGATGAATACCTTGTTGTACAGCATGGCACCATTGTGGATGATTCAGTATTTATGCTAATATCACATTTCTTCAGATTGACCTACACCGTGTTCTTGAATCTCTTCTTTTCCCCCCTGTACAGTAGTAATCATTAGGCCTGTGTGAATAGGGAACTCTTCAATTTGGATTTGGCCAATTCGGATGCCAGCAATTCAATTCAGAGATTCAAGTTGCTTATCTGATTCGATTTGGACGAATCAGCTTCAGAAGATTTGGAGCCAATTAAGAGAGATTTGGAGATTCGGCCATAGAGTATAATGGGAAATCAATGAAATATCTATACCTTTGGGGGTTTTTGGTTGATTAGGATAAAATTTGCATGGATGGTAGCCTCTTCTGAGCACATGAAGCCTGCCAAGTTTAAGGTGATAGGTGCAAGGGTTTCTGGGAAACTGCACCTCAAGCTGCTGACAAACAAAACTCATGGCATAGGTGACACTGTGCGAGTGTTAAGGCGCAAGGGTGTGAAAACTGTGGGCTTTCTAGGCCCTGCTGTGGCCACAAAGCCTGCCAGCTGTCAAGGAGATAGGTGCAGGGGCAGTCTGGGCTCTGGGGCCCTGCACCTCTGACCGTAGGCAGGAAAAACCCGTGACATGGATGGGTGACACTGTGTGTGTATCTTAGCTCTGGGGCCTCTGCACAGCATGGCCCAATGACGCCTCAGCCTCCCCTACAGCCTTGCCCGGTGCACCACTGTAAACAGTGGCAGGTAAAAATAATATAGGTGGCTCAGCACCAATAGCACCAGCAGAATCTAAGGTAGGCAAACTGAACTGTCAGGTCCTTCTTTCCTCTCAAGTAAGAGCACCTAGTATGTGTCTGTTAGGTGCATCCTCACTGTGTGACTCGGTGTCTGTGTGTTTGTTAGTGTTCAGGTGTGCCCTTCCTGGTGCTGGGGCCTCTGCACAACTTGGCAGTGTGTGCCTGTGAAGCCTCCTCCTTCCCTACAGCCTCATACCGGTCTATCACTGTAAATGGCAGCAGGTAAAAATAACGTAGGTGACTCAGCACCAGCAGCATCTGAGGTAGCCAAACTGAACTGTCACAGAGCCTTTCTTTTTATAAAGGAATTGACAGCAAGAAGTGAAGATGTTGAGTTGGATATATGTTACTCGTGGTGTGTGATGGCTTATCTTGTGTTTTTATGTTTATAAGTTTATTAGGAAAAAAACAGAATAGTTAGAGAAATATATCTTAGGAAGCTTTCGGGTTGAAAAACCATTTGTCAGGCTGAGGAAGTACCTGCAGTTGGTGTGTCTCCTGGTCCTGCATGGAAGGAATAGTGAAGAAGCCAGAAGCTGGCCTGGCATGCAATGCAAGCAAGAAAGCTAGTCAACGAAAATGGTAATGGAGGCACCAGTGGGTGAGGAACAGGCTTGGGCAGGGGTGGGGGTGGAACGGGGGATGTAGCAGCACAGGTAAAAGTGCAGAGGTACCTGAGGAGTCAGATGTCTGGCAGGTTGCAGTGTGTCCGAATTCCACTGTCTAATCTATATTGAGTTCTTTACTATTCCTTCCATCCAGGACCAGGAGACACACCAACTGCAGGTACTTCCTCAGCCTAACAAAGGGTTTTTGAACGCAAAACCTAGCAACCCAAGCAGCTAACCTCATGGCCACCATGATCTCCCTTGCCATGTGTGACTCATTCAGCACCTCAGCTTGGAGGAGAGCCCACCGATGGCCTGCCTGATCACACCAGTGCCCTGTGAGGGAGAGGTAGGTGTGATCACCACCCCGGCTGCTCCAGATGTCAGAGGTGAAGTGCAAGGCTACCTGTGGCCCTGCCTTGCTCAGCTCCTTCCTCAGCTGCCCCCTCAGCTGCTCCCTGCATGCCTCATACAGGGAGGGAACCACCGTCCTGATAAAGGTGGTGCGTGTGGGTACTTGGTAAGATGGGGCCACAAGCACCATGAGCCGCCTGAACCCTGGCTGCTCAAATAGGGAGAAGTGCTGGCTATCCAGAGTAAGCATCTCCCTAATGCGCTGGGTGATTTTGCTTGCCTTGGGAATGCACCTCCCTCTGTCTGCAGCTTTCCCCCACTGCTCCAGGGTGGCTTGCCTCTGCTTTGTGGGGACGGGGGCTTTGGAGGAAGCAGGAGACTGCCCTTTGTGCATGCTCACACTGGTGCCAGGCTGAGCAGGAAGAAGGGCAAGGGGGTACTGCCTCCTGAGATGCAGCAGCATTGCCATGGTGGTGAAGTGTTTCACCTCCTTGCCCCAGTTGATCTGCCTTTGGCAGTGCTGGCAGATAGCAAACCTGGGTCATCTGCCAGCTCAGAATGCTCCCACACTATGCCACTCAACCGTTTCTGGGTTGAGGGTGGGGATGCTGCCTTATCCCCCTCCTCAGCTGGCTGAGGCACAACAGCAGGAGGAGCTGCCTCAGCTGAACCACTTGCCTGAGCCTCCACAACCTCAACCTCCTCCGAGGTTCTGCTTTCCAAAGAAGGAGACCTGGATCAAGGGAAACTTTGAGGGGTGTGGAGCACAAACTCTGATTCCCCCTCTGTCCCCAGAATTGCTTGAGCCAGGGTGCTCAGGTCCCCGGTTCCAGCTCCAGCTCCTCTGGCAGTGGGAGGCTCATGCTGGGAGATGACATTGGGGTGGAGGAGACAGTGATTCTGCTGCTGGTGCCTATTTTTGGAGTTAGAGGAGGTGCTGCAGGTGCAGGGACCTCAGGTACTGCACCCACCTCCTTGCTTCCACTGGTAGCAGAAGCCTCATGGCTGCTTGGGAAGAGGATGCATCTATGTTTGGGAGGCTGGGGTTGGAACTTGCAGCTCTAGCTCTTCCCCTACCCCCTCTCTCTCCTCTGCCAGAAGACCTGGTACCTGTCTTTCCAGCATGCTTCATATTAATCTTTCCTGTGCTGCAAAAAGTGTGTGTGTCACTCCTTTTGTGTTGTGTGTTTTATTCCCTCTGTGTTGCATGCATGCACTGGACTCTTCTTTGATTCTTTGATTCAGTAAAAAGTATTAAAAACTATGTAAAAAATGTGTGCTGCCTGTCTGTTTTCTTCTCCGCTGTAATGTATTTATTTACTATGAATTATGAATGTGAAGTGTGACTCTGTTGTATGTTTTATTCTCTCTGTGTTATGTGCATGCACTGGACTCTGCTTTGATTATTAATAACTATTTATGGTGTCTTCTTCTGTGATGTACTATTAATGTGAATGTGCGACTACTACTGTACTTCTTGTTCTTCTTCTGTGTTGTAATGTGTACCTAAAATAATATATCGCCTTCTTCTAAGACCCTGAGTTCTGTGTTAGTCTCAATCTGAATCTCTATCTGACTTCTGTGTTGTCTTTAGTCTGTATGTAAACTGACTATAATAATATTAATAACTATATATAACCTGATTCTGAATCTCTTCTTCTATGAATATCTGACTTCTTCTATGTGTGTGTGAGTGTGTGTGTGGAATGTGTGCTTCTCTGCACAGTGATGGATCACACTGCCAGGGAAAACACTGAGCTTTCTTTTTTTTTTTTAAGTATTGCAGGGGCAAACTATCAAATTTAGTTATGATTAGTTAATGTGCAGTAAAGCACATATAGATGCAACCTGGCACTAACTTTAGTGCCGGGTCTGCCAAGCCACTAGGCGGCTGGCCTAAGGCCAGCCCTAGGGCTCCTGGCTGGTTGCCTCTCCTGCTCCAGGGCTGGGTTGCTTTCTGGCAGCCCCTACCTGCAGGGTATAAAAGCCTGCAGCCACTTTGTGCTTTGGGGCATACACACCAGGGAGCCTGTTTGCTGTTCAGGAACCCAGGAGGCCTTGTGTGCCTCCTGAACAGGCCATAAGCTGCCTCTGCTTGGCCTGTCCCCTCTCCAGAGCTGCTGCTTGGCCACAGGTGAGTGTTGCAAAGGGCTATAGCCTGCTGCACCCCTTCCTCAGCCCAGAGATTCTCCCAGGGCTGCTGTCTGGCTGTCTCTGGCAGCAGGGCTAGTACCTGCTCCCTGCTGCTGCTCACCCCCAGAAGTGTCTTTTGCAAATGCTGTGGTGAACTGCCTCTGCCATGTGGCTCCTAGTCCCTGGCTATGTCCTGCTCTTGAGCGCTGTCCAGGACTTCTCTCCGCTCTGGACACTATGCTTGGACTGGATTCAGGGGGTAGTTTCAGAGACCAGACAAGGTTGTGGAGGCCCCAAGCAAGTGCCCCCTAGGAGGGGAGTGGGGAAAGCACAGGTGGAGGGAGAAAACATTTTTTGGGGGGGAGCAGAGTATGCATGTGCCTGCCCCCGATGGGAAAGTCTGTGTGGGAAGGGGAGGTGGGAGTGGAAAGGGCTGGGGCAGGGGGAAGGAGGGAGTGGGGCTGGGGCTGGGGCTGGGAGCGGGAGGGAGAGGAGTGGAGCTGAGCCTAGGATTGGGGCCGGGTCCCTCTGTGTCCATGCAGCCACCCCTTCTACTGTGCCAGTGGTCATTGCCCAGCACTGGTGCCCCATGTGCCAATGAATCCACCAGCCTCACACCAGCCCTGGCTGATGCCTTGCAGCAGCCCCAACCCAGCCTTGCACTGCCCGGGGGGAGCAGAGCCGGGGGCTAGATTACAGCTAGCCTTAGTTGCGTTGCCGGGCTGGAGAGGACACAGTCCCCGGGACTCCCATGCCTGCCCTGAGTCATTAATAATAATTATAACACTAATGTTGCTGCTGCTAGGGCAGGCCCTACACAGCTGGGGTGTGGTGGGGCATAGGATGAAGCCATGGCTCATCCAGGGGCATGGGGCGAGGGTGGCAGCTTCCATCCCTGCATGCGTCCCAGAAGTTCATGGTGGGTTTGTGTCCCCAGATCTGTGTGGGGCAGGGCAGGCTGCTGCAGGCTGCGGCCAGCGCTGGGCTCTTCCCAGTGGGGCGGGGGGGAGGGGTGGATGCTGTGCTCAGGGCAGGTGGTAACGGTGCTGGGAGGGGGGTCAGGTGAGTTATGGTGACTTTTGGGGTGGCTGCAGCCCCACCATAGCCCCTCCCAGCACCACCGCCACCTGCCCCAGCCCATAGCAGCAACCTGCTCTGCCCTGCCCCATGCAGATCCAGGGGCACACCCCCCCCATGCATCCCAGGGTGTGTGTAGCAGCAGGAGCTGCGCCCCTAGATGAGCCACTCACGGCTCAGTCCAACACCTCACCAGCTGTGTAGTGCCTGCCCCTGCCCTAGTCACAGCCCCAGCCCCACTTCCTCCCCACCCCAGTTGCAGCCACTGGAAGACCTCAACTGGGCTGCCTTGCAGCCCTAATGCTGTCCCACATTTGGAGGGGTTAAGCCTTGTTAGCACTCCCACTTCCACTGCCTATGGAGAGAAGGACCATCCATGACAAGTGATCACTTTGTAGGTCCAGGAAGAAATTCTCTCTGTAACAGCCTCTATTCATGTATACAAATAAGCATAAGCATATATGTATAAAGAAAATCATCTGCCTAAATGATGCATTTACAGTGGTATAACTTTTCTAGTTTAGACCTGCACCCAGATTATTTATTAAAGCCTTATGACATTTCTTTATTTGATTATATAAAGCATCACATAAAAGGTTTTATGTAAATCATCCTCTACATTATGTAAATCATCCTCTAAAGCATCACCACAAATTACTGACAGCCTGATATATGCATGCCTCTGTTGTTTTGGTGACTCTGGAGCACAGGAAAGATTTTTTTGGATGACACCCTGAGAACTGCTATCAATGGATGTCATGTAAATAAGGAACACCACAATGTTCTTTGCAAATTATTTTAAATGCATTCAGAGGTTTATGAACTTAATCCAAAGGCCATATGAGCTGGTGGTGAGACTCACATTATCTCCTGTGAGCTTTGGACCAGCCTGCACATTGGCTGCATTTTAGGTTATGCAGCTATGTACATTAAAATGCCCAAACTTTCATTCTGGTTGCATACCTGAATTCTGCTCAGGGTAGCATCTTGAAGAAAGAAGCATCTTATCTTGGAAAATTGTTAACGGCGTTTTTCAGAGCACAGGGTCTGCAACTTGTCTCTTTTCACTGGTAAAATAATAGATTTTTAAGGGAGATCTTAGATGTAAACACTTTAGGTCCTCAGAATCTCTTCTTCATTCAGGTCATGACATGCTCACATTAACTTTAGGATTTATATTTCTAATTATTTTAATTTTGATATCTGGCTGAACAATTAAAAGGCTTGATTTTTCCAGTACCTTTGAAAGATTTAAAACAAGACTTCATTAAAGAGGAGAGTTGGTAAAAGTCAGTTCCAAAGTTCTTCTTAAGCAGGGGCTTTTTAAAGGATATAGTTATGGAGGGGTTCTGTACTTACATATAGTTTAGTTTTATTTAAAGAGGAAGAAATGCCTAAACTTCCTTTTTACCCCTACAGCTGCAGTTCTGATTAAACAAGAAACTATTTTGCTTGACTCCCTGTAGAACTTCATAAGCTCCTCCCTTGTGGACATTCCACTATAGATCCTGAACATACGCCTTTACATATGAGACAGGGAATGTGGCAGTTAGAAAAATCAGAGGGTGCTTGAAGCTATTGATTTATTGTGCAAAAATATCATTACAGTAGACAACCAAATTCTGAAAGAGAAAAAGAGACAGAGGTTTAGCAGGCTAAGCTTGCCCTTGAATGAGGATCCTGACTAGAGATATATGGAAGAAAACCTATAAACAAGTCATCAAAGCACTGAAAGGACAGCAAAAAGCAGGGATAAATGAACACGCAAGATTTTTTCCATCCCACCTCCAGACTTATTGCAGAAAACTGATAAAAGGTTTTGTCATATCATAGCTTTTTGATCAACCTGAGCTGCACGTGCATTTAAATTTATTGTAAAATTGTAGCAGTGGGACAAGAGGCATGGGTGGATCTAGGATTTAGAAAAGAAGGGTGCAGATGGTGTGGCACATCATCACATATAACACAACATATTATCCCCTGGTTAAGTGGAGAAACTGGAGAAATTTTTACTAATATGCTAGGTAGCTAGGACTGTATCATTCAGTTTAATATCAAAGCAAAAACAAATGTAACTACTGGAATGTGTACTAATGTGTTTCTTGATATATATATATATATATTTAAGAAATGCAACTAACTAGGCAAAAAATAGAATAGTCAAAAGATACTATTTCATTAGTTATGTAGTCATTATACTTAAATGTAAATCTCTTAATTAGAACCATAGAATAAAATCTAGTCATCTTGAGCATCATGGCTAGGGACAGAAATTACATAAAAACCAGTATAAATGATAGGAAACTGGTTCAGATCTGTAACGCTACAGAAGTTCAGTGCATTTAAATTGCTTTCAAAATGGCCAAAACCAGTTTATGGTAAATGTGGATGAACGTAGTATCAGACTTAAACCGATTTAGGTTAAATTAGTTTATTGAACTTCTGTCCCAGATGCCTTCCAGATTCAAGTTAACTCACAGTCCTCCTGCATCTAAGGATGCATTATACTCCCCCACATCCCCACAACCCTCCCCCCGCCCACCCCACAGGGTGGGCAGGCTAGCCTTGGCCCAAGCTATCTGCTCCAGCTGAGCAGGGAGGCATGCTTTAGTGTCCCATCTTCCCCCACCCCACCCCACCCCAGCTTCTGGCCTGGACCACTGCAGGCATGCAGCTGCATTTCTGGAATCAAAAGTGAATGTCTGTTTACTTGCTTATTGGTTCAGTCTACATAGCTTAGACTAACCTGTGAACATTTAATTGATTCAGCCTAGGCTTCTTGACTGTCTGTACTTTGCCCTTGACAGTGCCTCCAATTCTTCACTGTCAGTCATTTTTACACCTGAGCTAATATTACCACACCTACAATAAGGTTTCAGGTAGAGCAGTCAGAAGTGCTGTGAAATAGAAGAGAGGCAGACAAGGTTCTTTGGGTAAATCTCATGTTTTATTAGACCAACTATTTATTACTCTGCTGGAATATGGGAGAGTAATGGACTATTTATTAGTATGAAAGATATCAGATTTACCCAAAGAACCTTGTTTGCCTATGTCGTTAGACCAAGAGAGCTACAACCAACACCCATGAAATAGAAGACAAACTTTACCAGAAATGGCTAACAAAGACCAAAATTGCAAAAGAAAGGATAATTTAAGTAGTGGAACATTGAGTCCATTAAAAAGGATAGATAGGAGGTTGTTAACTCCTGTGGAGTGGAGAGAGATTCGCATGAAACAGGAAGATGACAATGAGCCATAAAGTCAATTGATTCTCCCAGCACTGCCTGAATATAAATGCCATTGCCCTTCCTAGGCAGTTGGTTTTAAGGTTTGGGTGAAGCAGGAATCAATTGGCTGGTGCAGGGGGTGTATGCAACTACATCACTGTACCCCGCCTGGATCTACCCCTGACAAGGCACTGTTCTCAGAGGTATATAATAGAAGAAGACAAATGCTCTGCTGTCATAGGAAGCCACACACCCCATAATCCAGCAGAGTAGATCATTGGCATAAGAAAACTTTGCACAATAGTTATAGTTGTGCTCTATATATACAGGCCTAGACAAGTGTAAATAGATTTTCACAGACTGAGGATACTAATCCAATTGCTGTAACATGAACCCCCTAAGAGGCTTGAAGACTGGCCTTTTTTTTAACATTTCTGACAGCACTTAAACTGGCAGCGTGTGGGATCTGTTTACCTTCTTGCTTCTCTGAGAAGTACAGTTCTCATTATTAAAGAGTGCTAGGTTTAATGCAGGATTGGCAGTATTCTTCTTCTGCTTTTTTATAGATAGCAACATAACAAATCCCAGATGTCATACTATTTATACTTTATGAAAGCATAAGCCTTCCATTAGCAATGTAGCATTAAAGCTACATTGTATACATCCACCAAACTACAGTTCAGGCATTAATATATATTTTCAATTTGTTTCATTGTATTATGTCTAATATTCAATATGACCTGTAAGGCACTATTCCAACGGCAATCTCCATATCCACGTCTGTGGAATTATGCAAATATTACTATGAAAGGCTACACAGGAAAACCAAAAGAACTGCTGTTTGGATCAAGTTTGTGCCATACAATTCATATCTAAATCTACAACAAAAGGTGCAGGAGTGAGATAAAGAGTCATTGTTCTCAGTCATGTGTCACTCCCTGGGGAGTATGACTGCAATAAATTTACCTTTTCTAATTTCAGTTAAGTAATCTGGGATCTCAGATTAACTAAAATATCATGTGCATTAAAAATATTTACAAGAATCCTATTTCTTGGAAGCATGATTTTTACAGGACTTTCAAAAGAGTACAAGAGGACTTTCAAAAGCTAACATCCTCTTATTAATTTTTTAATATGTACTTACAGTTTATATTCTCAGATTTCTTATAAGGAAACACTTGAGAAAATGGAAAAAATGAAATGATTTTAATCAGAGTAAATTCCATCAACATAAATAAAGTGGAAATCTACTGACATGCAATTATTGTTGTTTTTGAATACTTTAACTTGCCCAAAAAGTTGGCAGAGCACTTGAACAATATTTATCTTTAGGGAGTAATACATAATAAAGCTACTTCAAATTTTTCACCTCCTAGTACTTTTTTGAAGTCATAAATGCGCAATGATAACTTATCATAAGGCTTACTCCTAACTTTCTATAGCTGAGGAGCAGAGGTGCATGTTGCTACCTCAAAAGAGATATTGGCTTAATCTGTTTTATTAAAAGTAAATCGATTTTTACTTTTTTTAAGTAGGGAACAGTGATTCACAACTACTTGGATCAAAAACTTTCTTTTTAAAAGAATTTGGGCTGTAGTTTGCCAGGAAAACAAATGTCCTATCGTCTTTGAATTTCTTCTGCTTTACAGACTCCAACTTTTAAAATGGTTGTTCCTTCTCCCATGATGGGAAGCCACCACTTTTTGTTATTAAGATGTTCACATGTACTGATACCAGAACTTAATGCAATAATTATGATAATGCAATGATACCATAATGCAATTATTATGATAAACAGAATCATCTCCTGCATATGTGAAAACCAATACTTAGAACCCTTCTTAACAGGCCTTAAGTTGCCTGCTCTTAAATCAGCAGAGCAACTCTGAAACATATAGGCTAGGGACACAAATTACACACAAACCAGTATAAGTGATCAGAAACTGGTCTAAACCTGTCACAGAATAGAAGGTCTGTGCACATAGACCAGTTTCAAAATGGCCAAATCCAGTTTAAGATAGACCGGCTGGATGTAGTATCAGATTTAATCAGTTTAGGTTAGACGTTTCTGGTCTATCAAAGTTATCCCAGATCCCTTCCTGAATCAGGTCAGGTCACAGTTCTCCACTGTCCCAGAAGATGTTGTGACACACCTGCTAACTTCCCCTCACAGGAAGGGTAGCCTAGGCTGCACATCTCCTCATCTGCTCTGGCTGAGCCAAACCATCCCCACTTCCAGCCTGTCACAGAGATGAGGCAGCAAAGCCTCTGTTCCCCAGTCCAGCTGGTAGTAGCATGGTGGGGCAGGAAAGGGAGGTAACTAAGTCTCCTACCACAGTTCCAGCCCCAGCTCCAGGCAACTGGGGTCTATCCAGTGGGGACTTTCCCCCTGACTGCTGAGCTCAGCTGGGCTATGGGACCACTTGCCCCAGCCCCAGCCTCCTGCCAGCCCCCGTCTTTCAGCTGCAGGGGCGGGTGGGCAGGCAGAGCAGGGGATGCAGCCCCCACTCCAACCCATAAGCTGGGGTCTGCAGAGCAGTGGGGGTCAGGTAGCGATGGCGGTCCCCCCTGCCAGTGCTGGCTGGCTTGTAGGGGGGCGGGGGTATGGGCCCCTGCAGCGGGGGCATCTGCTCTCCCACCAGTACACCATTCTCAGTGAAAAACCTCTGAGTCCAAGAAATCATGGCAGCCCTGCCCACCCCCAACACACATGAGCCAGCCAGCACAGGTGTGGGGGGCCTGCTTGGCTGCTGCTGAGAGCTGGTTACTGGGGGTGAGGCACTGCTGGGAAGCAGACCAGATTGGCCAATCAAAGGTGGCCTGGCTGCTGGGAGGGGTGCTTGTCCTTCCCCAGCATGCTGGCCTCAGCCACTGCAGGCACCCTGCTTTCCCCACACACAGAAGGGGGGATGTCTGGTTTGTTCCCTACTGACCTAACCTAGGACACTTAGAGTCAGGTATGAAACTTGGAGCACTTCCACCTCAGGTTTTTTTGAACCTCTGTATTTGGCCATAGAGTCTTCTAGGCACAGTCCAGTCAAGCAGATTTTGAACAGTAAAGTTTGTTTTACATGCAAAGCAAGGATGACTACAAACTTAGATTTTAGGCTCCGAAAGCTCAGTAGTGGCTGAAACAGTGATTTTATTCAGTCCAATCTCTATTGTAAACTATTATTCTTGAATTTACCCTTGTGGATGGAGTTTGATCAGAGAGGATTATTCACCTGGTTCAAGTCTGTTGATACCTAGTAACACATTCCCCCTTTGAAGAAGTGTAATCTGCTGGAGGGAACAGTATACTATGCATAAAGAGATATATTTTTGCCTGGACACCCTGAAGTATTAAACTACAAAAAGTTTGTAATTATGTTACCAAAAATGAAAAAGCAGATCCTGCTTAGGCTAATACCTAGCATCCTTGCTGTAAAGCTGCTGATTTGGTCACTACAAAAGTCTTCTGATTATAGAGAAAACAGTCTTAATGCCACTGAAAGGTTGCACTGAAAGTAGTAACCTACAGCTTTATCCTTGTTCCCAAAACTGTTCCTGTGTTTTACTCAATGACTGCTTGGTGTAAAATACATAAACAGGCAGGGAAAGGAACAAGAATCCAGGTCTCTCTCCTTCCAGAACAGTACCCTTATAACTGATCTGCAGAGTTATGGTCCATCTTGCTCTCTTTCTGATCCCACAGATCTTTCACTTTGCTTCACATTAGTACAGATTCATCTGGTAAGGTGATGAGCACTTGTACAATGACCTTGCTCTGGAACTATGCCATTCTCCTGGGAGGTGAGGTTTGGACACACTCTGACTGACTAGGGAATATAATCCAGGTTTCCCACTTCTTGGGAGAAGTGATTTAATCAAAAAGTACTACAAGGACCACAAACTGTCACCATTTTTTAACAAAAGTGGCTGTGACTGCTGTGATTTCTGCTGAAACCTGTGCTGTCAGACATGCTTTGAGCATGCCTACTGGATTTGGCCCTCAAGGAACTCAGGTGCATAGATACTTCTTTTGTGACTTGTAAATCACTTATTTATGAGATAGACACTGAACTGCTCAACTCATCATAGATGTGGGCATGTGCAGTATCAGTCTGAGACAAATCAGGAACTCTACTGGAAAACACAGGTGCCTTCAGAAGCCCAAGATGCTAAATAGGTTTTTTTTTTATTGCTCTCTTAGAGAACCTGTACACACCATAGGTTTTAATCCTCATTAAATTAGATAGGTTTATCCAATTTAACTTGTTTATTTTGGAGTGCTGCACCAGTGTTTGCAGGCACCAGGTTTTTGAATAATTAAGCCCAGTCTCCAGCTGGCACTTTAGGAGAATGGGACTGCCCACCCCCCACCCCCTAACATGTACCCCATGCTCATGCCCATGCCGCAGGGAGCTGGCAAACCACACAAGGAAAAGAAAAAAAAAAAAGCAGAAGCTATTTGAAAGTGAAAGCAATTTGAAGTGGTGAACTAGAAAAAAGTCGCAGCCATGTGGTAGACAAAGAGGCTTATTACACGTCTTTGACTGCCTTTGTGTTTGCATGCAATGAATCCATGGATGTGATGCTTTAATTCCTGGCTAGCCAAACTAAACTACATTTGAGGAGTTTACAAGACTTTTAAAGTATCCAGAAATCCTGCTCGTGCAAACAGACATGCAGTTGCAGCACATGAAAGGGCAAAAAATGTGGCATGTACAAAGGCCCTTAGACTTATTTGCCCAAATTCTACTTAAGTGCTTTAGAGCCTGATTTGACCATAACCAAGCTTAAACCATAGGTAAGCCTTATAATTTCTCTCAGCTGTATAACCCATATAAGGCAAGAACTTTAAACTGGAATATGAATAGTTATTTAAGATGTTCTATCAAATAAGTAGACCTGCCTGCATTGCTGTTATAACATAGACTCTGTTCCTAACTCTAGATTTAGAAATAGGAGGAAAAATTTTAACTCAGGGCTGACAAACAGAACAACTCTCTGTGCTGTCTGGTGACCCTGGAATATATTGCACAGTGTCTGAGAAAATTGTCTTGCCTTTGATAAGCTATTTTCAGTTTGTCTTTGTCTGCAAACCTGTGAGTCAGTCTGAACTAGAACTAGGGTCCAAATTGCTTGACTACACTTCTCTCGGAAAACAGCTTTTGTCTCACTTTATTATTAACCAAAGAACAACATAGAAAATAACTAAAAAGGCCACTGTATAAGTTAGGAAAGTCACACAAACCTTGTAGATGTTCCAGCTATCAAAGTTGGAAGTATTAAAGAGTTAGAGAGAGCAGAAACATCAACATTAAATGTAGTAATAAATTTGGTATGTTTATTTTTTATGAAGGACAGTGGGAAAGCAACTTTATGTTCTCTAGTTTAATGGGTAAGCCAACGCAAAAAGTCTGTGGTGCTAGATTCTGTATGGCCCACATCACAGCTTTCTGCAATAATTCCCACAGAATACAACAGCATTAATTTTAGCTTTCATTATCAATGGGTGTAGAATCTGATTTCACATGAATGTTATACTACTGACTTCACTACAGCTATTCCTGGCTAAAACTGATTAAAGGAATTGAGAACCATGCTTCTTTTATTCTATGTTCTTGCTTTGCTCCTGTTTCTCTCTTGTGAATTCTCATGCCCATGTCACATATATTGTTATCTGCTAGACAGCTGTATACACTCTTCATCATGCTCTTCTCCCAAAGGGTCCATTAAAAGTTTATCAGACTTAATCAGAGTTGAGAGGGAACTGACACAGAGCAAATCAGTCTCATGGTACTTTGACCACTGCGTCACTGATCTTTTCCCTCCAACTGATTTCCAGATTGCTTCAGTATCATATCAGACACACAGGAAGATAGATAAGATATGGTTTAAGCAAGCTACAATTCTATTAACTCTTCTGGGAACTACCTAAAATACATTAATACAATACGAGTCAGGACTCCTTCCTTAATCATTTTCCCCTAGTTGAGGGCTGCTGTCACATTTGCCCCCTCCCCTGCTAGTCACCATGATCTCACTTCCCTCCCCAAATTATGAGCAGAGAGAGGTAGCTAGCCTTGCTAGTCTGAAGTCAGGCAGATGGCAGGGTAGAGATGTACCTTATAGACTGAATCAGAGGTGCTCAAGATTTCTTGAGCAACAGCTAGCAGATGCTATCTAGGGAACTGGATCCCTTAGGAGACAAATGTTTGTACTGAACACCTTCCCCCAGCTAAATCGCAGCAAATGAATCTTGTGCTCTGATGCACCCCAGTGGGTCCCTGACTTCCTGCAAGGAGGACAAAACTAAGACCCTGCTCCAGCCAAATTCCCAACAAGGGAAGAAATTCTTCATACTCCCCCACAAAGGCAGTAGGTGTATTATTCAGAACAGACTGAAAAGCACAGTACTACTCTGATCCAGAACTGTTAACCTAGGTCTGTAGGAGAAGGATCAGGCCAGACGGGGTAGGATGTATTAATTCCTTTTGTATAGTGGCATACCTCCACTGGAATACCTGTCCTGGCCACCCCTCCCAGACTTTAAGCTTCAGATAATTCCTGTCCTTTTCCCTGACAAACCTTTTTTATACTGAGGAAGTTTCGTTCTTCTGTTTCCAATGCAGAAAAGGAAAGAGGGAATGGTTAGGAGATTTAGACCTGGAGCTACAAAAGCCTGTCTTCACCCTGTACACAGACAGAGCTTAGCAGAGTTGGTGTGGGGATGAGGTGGAGAGGCTGAGTGTAAACAGAATAAATGTATCAGCAGTCTAGACATGTGTATTTATCTGGCACCAAAAGTTAAGACAGTTGTTGAATGCATTGGCTACTCAGAGTCTAGTCAGAAAAGAAATTAAAATGTTCAGAAGTTCAAGTCACTTTTACTTAACTGGCTCAATTTGGGGTTATAATTCTGTGCGGTGTTCCAGGGAGGGGCTTAAAATGATGTGGCAGAGCCATTTTATAAGTGACCCTGAGATGCCAACACCACGATATAGCAGGTGTACCACAGCACAGTCAACTCATATCAGGAATGGTGTTTTTGGTTGTCTCAGCAGGAGCCACCTGCTTTCTCCTTTTACAGCTGCTGGCTAGTGTGTGCTAGATGACCGAGGGTCTGACTTTGTACCTAGTCTGGTCTTATGTTACACACCTTTGACCATTTGATGTATGGCCCTTGACAGCAAACACACTTACCTCTAGTGCACTCTAGTGTACAATGGAAGTATACCACCTGCTTGCTTGCCTGCTAAAAAGCATCTGTGCTTTCTTCTGTACCTGTAGAATACAGGCAAGAATTCAGAGTTATGAAAGTTATACTGGAAAATGTTGAAGTTCCACCATTCCAAGAAAAATCCGATCAGTGACTCCGCACATTGCAGTAGAAGCTACTTTTGCATATTGAAATTGTTTAGGCTTCATCATTTATTGAAAGAAAGATTGCATTTTTACTATCTGTATGTATTAGAACAGCAAGAAAAAGTGATTATGAGCTCTACTCCATTTTCTATCCTCTAAACAATAAATGGCAGCTCAGTTTGCTGCCATGGTCAAAACCTCCTGAAGCTTACTGCAGATTAGAATAATATAAATGAGCTGTTCTAGCCCTGATCCTTATTTTACAAGTCAAATTCTACCCAGTAATGATTGGTTAAAGAGGATAATTAAACATCCCCTTGACATATGCACCTAACCAATTGTGTCATCTCAATAACACAGGGTTGGGTCCTCCCCCTTATTAAGCATTCAAATGCTCAAGGGGGTTCTGAATGGAAAAATAAGCAGTATTCAATTAGTATATCAAAATCAATGTTCCAGACCAGAGTTAACTTGTTATGCCTCTGGGCATAATTCATAATAATCTCCTTCAAGCCACAGGCTGTATGGACATTTTTGTATGTTTGGAATGCTTTTCAAATTACCCTTGAAAGCAATAACAAACAAATAAAGCTTTGCCTGGTAACCAGTAAAATTTTTAGTGGGTTAATATGAGCAGGTGTCTGACTATTGATTCAGCATAATAACAGCTAGTATCACAGTGTGAGGAATGCAAGGCTTTATTGTGAAACTTAAGAGTCTTATGAAAGTTCAACATGACCCAAGTTAGAAAAGACCTTTATTAAACTGAACATTTCATTCTTTTTAGCAAAGTAAAGAATTTGCATTATTTTTAAGGAAATATGGGTCTAAGTGGAAGACAAAAGTGCCGGAGGTCAGGCCCCCATGCAGCAGCCACCACCGGAGGTCACCACGCGGTCAGGACCCCATGCAGCAGCCACCACCGGAGGTCACCATTTCTCTTGGCAATGGGCAGGTTGTATAGGGAGTGCCAAGCCAGGAGGGCTTATTGTGATGTTGCTGCTACCAGATCAAGGCAGGGCAGGTGTTGAGGACGCAGGTACAATGCACTTTAATTGTCTCGTCTATGTGTACAGTAATTTCCCAGACAGGATCTTAAAGCAGGTCCACCACTGTTCTCTTTGGGCATGGGGAGGGACAGCAGGGTACTGGGCCCACCACTCTGATTGTGGTCCATGGCTGGAGAAATAGAGTGCAATTGTGTTGTGCTGGGGAGGCTCTGTTTAATGAGCTGGCTTCAGGGAGGGCTCGTCACATGTGGAGGTGATCCTTCAGGGCAGCATGTGTAACCATGGGGAGAACAGCTTTCACTTCAGCCAAGAGGCATGAAGCAAAGCAGACAGTGTACAGGTCCAGAAGATCAGTCAGGGTTTTTACTGAGACCCAAAACTGGCAAATCTAGCTGAGTCGAGGAGGTGGGTCCTCGAGAGATGGTTGCAACTGGACCAAAGCAGTGATGAGGCTTCCCAAGGTGAGGCTTGGCACCCCCTGCTACAAGGCCAAGTTATGGACCCAGGGGCTCCTGCAGTAGCTTGGGAAATCACAAGCACTTACCTTGGGATCTCAGGTGGAAGTAGGGCCATCAGGCTCCAGTGAGGCTGCAGTCAAGCTGCTGTAGAAGGGCATAAGGCTGTCCCAGTCAAGGCAATCAGGATTCAAGATGAACAAAAAGTTCCCAATCAAGGTTAAAGTCCCCACACCCCACAACATAGAGGGAGAGTTCACCAGCAAAGAGCAAGTACTGAAGAGCTTGCAGAGGGAAAGCAGCCACCTCACCAGCTCTGTCAGGCTCTGACTCCTCTTGTTTGTGGACAGGTAGAGCACAACCTGTTGAAGCCAGTGGCACCTATTCCAGAAGGAGCCCATACAGAGCTTCTGGAGCTTTTCGAGCAGGGTCACTGGTGGGTCCAGGCTAGCACACCTGTGCAAGAGTAGCAGATGCCAGGTTGCTGATGACCAGGACCTGGCCATGGGATAGGAGAGGGCGGGTAGGTGTCTGTGCCGCTTCTATAGTTGCTCCTCAACCACCTAATTCTTCAGAGGCTGGCAGACCTAGGAAAATGCCTGGGGCTTTCAAGCTATTGCAGCATCAGGACAAGCCTCTAGGCAGGTCTGGGGGCTGAGTGTTGGCTTTGGCAGAAATGTGTTGGTTTTGGCCTAGTTGAAATGTGTTGGTTTTGGCCTAGTTGAAATGTGTTGGTTTTGGCCTAGTTGATACAAATTGAGTAGGGTGTACTCCTAGGCCCGCAGACACTCAATCAAGGACTGAATGTTACCCTCACTGTTCACAAAACAGTCATGTCATTGGCATATGCTATCACTGTAACTGGGGACCAGTAGCTGGAGCTGGAGCTGGAGCTGATGGGAGGACCAGGCCTGTTAGGCACCAGTGCAGTGCATGGAGCAGTTGCTCAATGGTTAGGGTATAGAGCATGCTGTATAGAGCCCTGCTAGATACACCTGCATGTCCTGAATGGGGGAAATAGGACTCCATTCACCTTTGGGAGACTAAAGATGTCCCAGTACAGGAGTTGGAATGTTTGAAGTGAAAAGGGACCCAAAACCAAAAGCTACTCAAGTCTGCAGTATGAAGTCATGTGGGAGAGGGAGAGAGAGAATACAGTAGCTTAAGATACTAGATGTGGTCCTGCTCCTATCCCCTGACATGGAAACAAGTGAAAGATCATCCTTGCAATTCTCCATCTTATGGGTATTACATGCTGCCTAAGGGCCCTGGGAAACACCTGCTGAAGCCAGTGGCACCTATTCCAGAAAGAGCCCATGTACCTTGAAGCTCTTCTAATTTTCACTGGAGAACAGGCATGCCCTGGCATAGCTACAGAATGAGGGGAGTGCACAAGTGCCTTAAACATAATCCTCATTGAACTTCACCCTTGCTTGAAGAATGGGAATGAAATAACAAGAGCATTGCCAGGTCTCCTAATATTATCAACCATTCTTTAGGGAGGATGGGAGGGAGGAGAACAGAAGTGGAGTGCCACTCTTGGGATCATCCTCTTATGAGATAATCTAAGTTGTCATTTCAAACATAGTTTCTTTCTCTTGTTCTGAAATAAAGCTTAGAAGTGTGATGCAGCAGTGAATTAAAGGCTTAAGAGACAATGCCAGGGTAGAGACTGTATTTATTATTAATACTGTATGATTTCCTGAAGGGTTGATTCAAGACTTTAAAGGCTTAGATAGATGACAATGCTGAGTTACTGTGAGTCTAGTCCATTTTTATTCCATTTCATTTTTCATAAATACACGGGAGTTAGGGGTATAGCCTCTGAATCAGAACTTCCTAGACATTACATGCTGAGGGTGCCATGTGAGAGAGGAACAGTGAAAAATCTCTGGTCATATCCAGTTCATGCTCCCTTTCAGCATCCACTCTCTGCCAGTGAGACAAAGCCTATTTGTTGTATTCAAGGGAATGTGTGCCTCTGCCCACCACCAAAAACTGTAAACCCACCCCACTTCCAAAAGGAGGCCAATGAGACTGCAACAATTGATTGCTTGGGACGAATGAAAAAGAAAACAGGAAAAGAAATGAGGATTATAGGCTAATAACAAGAGATCTGGAACGGGACACCAAGTAAAGCACACCAGGCAGTGCCAAGTGCCCCTGAAAGACAAGGGAGCCTATGGACCCTGACCAGTGAAACTGCCCAGAAATAAGAATGAAGGAGTGAGAGGGAGACATCCCCATACTCACTCAGGTTTCGCCTGGCCTCCTTCCTGGTCTGGTAGATGGCCAGCTTTGCCAAAGGCAGAAGGAGGTTGACCAGGAGGTCCTGGGACTTGGTGGGGCCACGGATGGACAATGTATAAAAGAAAGGGTGGGGAAAGTAATGGCACCCCCTGGTGAACACAGGATGCTGGGCAAGATGGAGCTATGATCTGACCCAGTAAATGGTAGTTTTTATATTCAGAAGTAGTAAAATATCAGAGCTGGTTATAAAACTATTTTACAACTATTATAAAACTGTTTTCCTTCAAAAATATTATATATTATATTTAATATATAAACTATAATAAATAGTTTAATATAATAAAACTATAATACAATTATTTAAAAACCATTATAAAACTATTTCCTTCAAAAATATATAATATATAATATTATGTGACCCCACCAAGTCCCAGGACCTCCTGGTCAACCTCCTTCTGCCTTTGGCCAAGCTGGGCATCTACCAGACCAGGAAGGAGGCCAAATATCTATATTTGAAGATTGCTATCATGCCCACCCTTACTTGACTTTTCTCCAAGCTCTTATGCTTGGTTCACTCAATCTTTCCTTGTATAGTTTACCTCCAAGTTTTCCACATCCTTTTTAAAAAGTAGAGCCTAAAACTGCACATAGTATGCTAGATAGGTCAAACCAGCTGAGTGCAGTGGTACTGTCACCTCCTTCATCTTACATCCTAATATTCCTTCTAGTGAAGCCCAAAATTACATTTTTTTTGCAGCTGCATCACATTGCTGAGTCATACTATGTCTGTGCACCAAAACCCTAAGATCCTTCTCAGCAGTCCTGCAACCCAGCCAGTTATCTTCCATTCTGTATTTATGCATTTGATGATTCTTTCCTAGCTCTGGCACCTTACACATTTCTGAGTTGAATTGTTCAGCTCAGATCTCCAATCTATCAAGGTCCTTGTGAATTCTACATTTACTCTCCAAAGTGCCTGTAGTACTTCTAAGTGTGTCATCTGCAAGCTTGATAAGGAGGCTCTCTGTTCTGGCATTCAAATAATTAATAAACATTAAACAGCACCAAACTAAGGATAAACCCTTGTGAAACCCCAACTAAAACCTCCTGCTATTCTGACACTGATTTAAATAATTTATAATTACCCTTTGCTTGCAGTGCTCTCAGAACATTTTTTTTTCTGACAAAGCAACATTTCTCAAAGAAAAACTGTTCCAAATCTATCCTCTAACCACATTGAAATCTACTAAGGTGAAGATAAAAACAATCTCTCTCTACTTATAATAAAACAGAACAACATACACAGAATTCTGTCCAGCTCTTAGTTCTGCACCCTGGTTCTTTGGTGTTTGGGGAAAAGCCATGCAATACAAAATCCTCAATAGCACCAGCCATAATAAGTATTTGACCCAGTTAGATTTTTGTCCTCCAAGAAAGTGCACTGAATCTGTGTCACAATATCTCAAAACAAAGCTTTAGGTTCATAAAATCATTGAATCATAGAAAATTAGGGATGGAAGGGACCTCAGGAGGTCTAGTCAAACTGCCTGCTCAAAGCAGGACGAGCCCCAACTAGATCATTTTAGCCAGGACTCTGTCAAGCCAGGTCTTAAAAAACTCCAAGGGTGGGGATTCCATCACTTCTCTAGGTAACCCCTTCCAGTGCTTCACCACCCTCCTAGTGAGAAAGTATTTCCTAATATCCAACCTAAACCTCCCTTGCTGCAACTTGAGACCATTGTTCCTAGTTCTGTCATCTGCCTCCACTAAGAACAGTCTAGCTCCATCCTCTTTGGGACCACCCTTAAAGGGTGGTTAAAGGCTGCTATCAGATCCCCCCTCAGTCTTTTCTTCTGCAGACTAAATAAACCCAGTTCCCTCAGCCTCTCCTCATAAGCCATGTGCCCCAGCTCCTGAACCATTTTCATTGCTCTCCACTGGACTCTCTCCAACTTGTCACATCCTTTCTATAGTTGCGGGGGTGGGGAACTGGACAGAGTACTTAGGATGTGGCATCACCAGTGCAGAATAGAGCAGAATAATTACTTCCCTCAAATTGCTGGCAACGTTCTTACTACTGCAGCCCAGTATGCTGTTAGTCTTCTTGGCAACAAGGCCACACTGCTCATATACTTCTTATTTTCCACTGTAATCCCAAGGTCCTTTTCTGCAGAGTTGTTGCGTAGCCAGTTAGTCCCCAGGCTATAGCAGTGCATGGAATTGTTCCATCCTAAGTGCAGAACTTTGCAGTTGTCCATGTTGAACCTCATGAGATTTCTTTTGGCTCAATCCTCCAATTTTTCTAGGCCATTCTTAATCCCAGACCTACCCTCCAGCATATCTACTACACCCCCCAGGTTGGTGCCACCCGTAAACTTGCTTATGGTACAATCCATCCCATCTTATGGATCATTAATAAAGATATTAAACAAAACTGGCCCCAGGACTGACCCCAAGGACACTCCACTTGATACCAGCTGCCAACTAGATATTGAGCCATTGATCACTACCCATTGACCCCAACAACCCAGCCAGCTTTCTCTCCACCTTACAGGCCATTCATCCAACCCATACTTCCTCAGCTTGCTTGTAAGAATGCTGTGGGAGATGGTATCTGTAACAGGGGGCTTTAGCCGAGCCCCTGTTACTAAGGGTGAAACTCAGGGTGAAACCAGATCACAGGTGGATAAGGGGGCTAAGGCACACATACTGGGAGCAGGTAAAGACTTACTGGCCACCGCCAGACATAAAAGGTGGGATGTAGCACTAGACATGGCCCTCAGGGCACTGGAAGAAGAGAGAAGAGAAGAAACTATTGTCAGCGGGATCACCTGAGGATTGGAAGACATCGCGGGCGAGAAACAGAAGAAGACAGCCCTTCCAGGGTGAATATTGAGGCAGGAAGGGGAGGATGGCACACTTTCCCATGAAGTGGTGAATTGTCTGGGAAACTTTTGAAAACCCCACAGGACATCAGAAGACCATGGAGTCCATGGACATCCATGCACCAGTGGACTGGTAACAGGCGCACAATCTCACCCTCTGGCTACTGCAGGGTCAGCAAGCACAATTGGATGAAATAGTCTGGATGTGGACCCAGGAAGCCAAAGCCTGGATCAGACTGTTCTCTCGGCAACAAGAGCTAAGTGAAAAGATCGAAGCCCAACAAGTGGCTCTAGGGAGAGAAGGCGATGGGCCCCAGTTTCCCATAATGACTCTCCAGGATGATGTAGAAGCATATCTAGAGGCCTTTGAGATAACAGCAGTGGCTTGCAAATGGGACCCAAGCAGCTGGGCTGTGCGCATAGGACCCCTGCTCATTGGTACTGTGCAAGAGGCCTACTGGGCTCTCACCTGATCAGAGGCCCAAGACTAGGGAAAAATAAAGGAGGCCATACTATACTGCCTCTAAATCTCCCTGGAATCCTACTTTCAGAAGTTCCAAGCTCAGAAAAGTGAAGAGGGATTGGACCTTGTAGAATGATGGGCACGTGGTCTATAGGAGAGGTAGTAGACTATATCTTACTTGAACAATTTCTGAATGATCTAGGGGGCAACACCCAATGCCGGGTGAGGTGTCATCAGCCGAAAACAATGGAGGAAGCTTTACGCTTGGCAGGGGACTATGTCACAGCTGAAACTGAAGGTGAGGCCCCTAAGAGGGAGCAATCAAGTGGGATAGGTATCGGGCAATGCTCGGAGACCACTAGCAAAGGAAGAAAAGAGGAGGTACTGAGGCAACCAGGTCAGGAGCCACGAGGTTGGGATAACAGAGACTTCGTTTGTTACCGATGAGGTGAAAAGGAGCACACATCTCAAGTTTGCTCTCACAGATCCCAAACTGAGACAATAACAGAGAGTCCTCATGAAGAAAAAATAAACTGTAGCTTCAGGCAGCATAAGGGTCCCAGGTGACAAAATAAACCAGTAGTGGAGGTCCATGTCGGGGACACCATCATCCTGGCACATTGTGGACACTGGCTCCTGTGATTGCCAGTACGCTCATGAGATGGATTACGTGGGTCGGGATTCCCCAGAAAATCCTCACTGACCAGGGCAAAAACTTCATGTCTAAGATCCTGCGGGGAGTATGTAACAAACTCAAAATGAAACAACTCTGGACCCCCATCTATCACCCCCAGACAGATGGTTTAGTGGAACATTTCAACTGGACACAAAGGGGATGATACGGGTATGCATACACAGTGATCCCCAGGGATGGGGTACCATGATCCCTCCCCTCCTGGTTGCTATCTGAGAAGTTCCTCAAGCATCCACTGGGTACACCCTGTTCAAGCTGATTTTTGGTCAAAATCTTAGGGGACTCCTAGATGTGATCTGTGAAGGATGGGGCACACTACTGAATGACGCAATGCAGCCTCTTAAAATGGAGACAAGAAAGACAGAAACAAAACTACGACACACATACCGCAGAAAGAGAACTGAAGGTAGGAGACTGGGTGCTAGTGTTACTACCTGACAGCCCGCACAAGTTGATAGCCCGGTGGCAGGGTCCATTCCAAGTAAGCACGTGTACGGGGCTAGTAAACTATGAGATACTACGGACTGAGCCCACTAGGAGAAAACAAATATATCACATTAATTTATTGAATAGGTGGTGTCAAAGGGCGGGATGGATGATTCAGGATCCAGTAGAATGCAATGAACTAGAAGGAGACAGGAAAATTCAGGGGATAAGGGAGGACACACCCCGACCTGAGGTAGATGGCCAACTCAACCTGGAGCAGCAGAATACATTAAAGACCTTGATGTCAGAATATTGTGATGTATTCTGTGAAACTCTAGGGGAAGCCCGAGGAGTGGAACATCACATCCAAACCCCACCAGGACAGATCATACGTAACCATTGGAGGAGGCTACCTCAACACCTCTGGCCCACAGTCAGACAAGAAATCGAGGTGATGAGAAACTTGGGGATCATAAAGGAATCTTGGAGTCTGTGGAGAAGCCCAATGGTGGTAGTCCTGAAGACTGATGGGACCATAAGATTATGCATTGACTACTGGAACATTTGATGCTTTCCCTATGCCCCAGGTTGAGGGGATGCTGGAGAAGTTCAGCCAAGACATCTCGACACATCTCGAGAAGGCCGCATACATCTCGACCCTGGATCTCACTAAGAGATATTGGCAAATCCCAATGGCTTTAGCTGACAAAGAAAAAACGGCCTTTGGAACCCCATGGGGTTTGTTCCAATTTAGACAGGTGCCCTTTGGGCTCCATGGGACAGTGGCCTCATTCCAGTGCCTGATGGACCACTTGCTGGTCCATCAAGAGTACATGGCTGCATATATTGATGATATCATTGTCTTCTCCAATGATTGGGAAACCCACTGCCAGCACCTATGGGAGATCCTCAACGATTTCTTTCAAGCTAGGTTGACCGCAAATCCCCGAAAGTGTGCCCTGGGAAAGAAGGAGACCCAGTATCTCGGGTTTATGGTTGGACAAGGTAAAATAAAGCCCCTAGCTGATAAAGTGGCAGCCATCAGACAACATCCATTACTGCAAACCCTCAAACAACTATGATCTTTCCAGAGTGTCACTACTTATTACAGACGTTTCATCAAGGATTTTTCGGAAAAGGCTGCACCCCTCACGGAGATGATGAAAGGTCAGAAAAACAGACTACAGTGGAGTCCCCTGGCCATCCAAGTCTTTGAACAAGTGAAGACAGTCCTGAGCCAACACCCGGTGCTGTATACACCAGACTTTGAAAAGACGCTTTTCTTACAAACCGATGCCTCCAGCATGACATTAGGAGCCATCTTTTTCCAAGAGGATGAGGGAGAAGAGAGACCCATAGCATTCTCTAGCAAAAAAGCTAACAACAGCCAAGACACGGTACTCTACAATCGAGAGGGAGTGTCTGGCTATCAGGTGGGGGTAGAACCATTCTGGTAATACTTACTAGGCCAGAAGTTCATGCTAAAAACAGACCATGCACCCCTGCACTGGCTACTAACCACCAAGCTTGATAATGCCAGGCTAATGAGATGGTCTCTTGCTTTACAATCCTTTTATTTTTCAGTAAAACATCAGGCA
>NW_005842892.1:278676-281557 GCF_000455745.1 Alligator sinensis
GCAGGAATGTGGACTTCCTGTCACGCCCAGAAACCATGACAGACATGGATGCAAAAGTAACAAGCTCTTCAGGTCAAAGATAAAGGAGACCTGTCAGATCGTAATTTTTTTTGCGACAAAAGGGGGAAGGTGTGTAACAGGGAGCTTTAGCAGAGCCCCTGTTACTAAGGGTGGAGCTCAGGGTGAAACCAGATTACAGGTGGATAAGGGGGCTAAGGCACCGCCAGACATAAAAGGCAGGATGTAGCACTAGACGTGGCCCTCAGGGCACTGGAAGAAGAGAGAAGAAAAGAAACTATTGTCAGCGGGATCACCTGAGGATTGGAGATGCTGCGGGCGAGAAAAAGAAGACGGCCCTTCCCTGGTGAGTACAGAGGAAGGAGGGGGTGGACGGCAAACACACTTTCTCACAGTATCAAAAGCCTTGCTAAAGTCAAGGTATGTCATGTCCACTGCTTTCCGCACATCCACAGTGCGTTATCTCATTATAGAAGGCAATCAGGTTGGTCAGGCATGACTTGCCCTTGGCGAAACCATGCTGACTATTCCTAATCGCCTTCTTCTCCTCCATGTGCTTAGAAATGGATTATTTGAGGACCTGCTCCATGATTTTTCTGGGGACTGAGATGGGACTGACTGGTCTGTAGTTTCCTGGATTCTCCTTCTTCCCTTTCTTAAAGATGGACATTATATTTGCCCTTACAAATCAACCAGGACCTCCCCCAATCACCATGAGTTTTCATAGGTAATGACCAGCAGCTGTGCAATCACATCAGCCAACTCTCTCAGCACCCTTGGATGTATTCAATCTGGCCCCATGGACTTGTACATGTCCAGCTTTTTTAAACAGTCCCCAATCTGTTCTTTTACCACTGAGGGCTTCTCCCCAAACTGTGCTGCCCGGTGCAGTAGTCTGGGAGCTGACCTTGTCTGTGAAGACCAAGGTAAGAAAGGCTTTGAGTACTTCAGCCTCATCTGTCACTAGGTTGTCTCCCTCATTCAGTAAGGCACCCACTTTCCCTGTCCTTCCCCTTGTTGCCAAAAAGTTTATTTAAAATTAGGTAGATTTAGCTTAATTGACTAAGAGTGTGCTCTACATTAATTTCAAACAAATGCACATGGAATCAGTGAGAACTAGATACACAAAGGACAGGCCCTGGCATGTCTAGAGGGACACTTCTGAGCATGCCCTGCCCACATTTCCAACCCATAAATGTAGTGTTGAGGCCCCTCTGTTTGTGCTCCTCCGTTACTTCTCTTGACGTGGCAGGGGAGGGACAATCACCTTCAGACCAGGTTCACTCAGGCTTGGAATGTGCAAGGATTTGGGGTGGGGGAGGGAAGGGAGCATGGTGTAGAGAAAACCAAAAAGACTTGGGAATGTTTTTCATGGAAAACATGAGGTACCTAAGAATGGGAGCTACAAAAGCCATCATACTGAAACACCTAGGCTAGCCAATAGGAAATACTAAGGCTTATAAAAGCCACTCGTCTGAGGGACTCCTGTACCCAGCTTCAGAGTTTCAGGGAGATACCTCCCTCCACTCAGGATTCAAAACTTTGATCTCTCTCCTAGAGTTAGGCACTTAAGCCAACCCTTCCCCAGTAAATGAGGAGGGAAAACAGTAAGAGTGTCAGCACCACATACATTTCATCCAGTGGGTAGAGTACTGCACACATTGGGGGAGATTGTGGCTTAAATTCCCTCAGGCATACATAAGAATTGTACCCCAGTCTTCCACTCCCAGATGAACAGCTTAGTGATGAAGTTATGGGGTAGTCTGGGGCAAGGGCCTCTCTCTCTCTTCTGTTAAAGATGCTCTGCTTAGCATCAAACAATTAATTTGCATTGGCCAGGTACAGACATTACACATAAACCAACATAAAGGATTGGAAACTGGTCTATACCTGTACCAGAATAAAAGTTCAGGGCACATAGACTGGCTTTAAAATGGCAGAATCCAACCTAAGATTGACCTGGATTGATGTGGTATGAGACTTAACTGGTTTAGGTTAGACCAGTCTATTAAACTCTTGTACTAGATTCCCTATCAATTCACATTAGGTTGCTATCTGATGGGATCCCAGGCTCCTTTGCAGGCCCCCCGCTAGCCTCCCTCATAGAGAGTTGCACTACATCTCTGCCACACTCAGCTGCTCCAGCCGAGCATGCGGTGCACCTCACCGAGGAGCTGTCACAGAGTTGAGCCAGCACAGAATCTCCCCCCAGCCCCACATCCTGTATCCAGCCACCTCTCAGCCACAAACAGGTGAGGATGAGGGAGGGGGACCAAGGCTTTTATTGCCCGGACCCAACTCTGCCTGTCAGAGTCAAGCTAGTACAGAATCTCTTCTCCTGCATCCTCTGTCCTGCATCCTGTGTCCAGCTGGCTCTCAGCCACAAGTGCACACACGTGTGTGTGTGTGTTGGGGGGAACAGGGATGGGGACTGAGGCTTCTGTTGCATGGATCCAGCTCTGGCTGTCAGAGTATAGCTAGCACAGAATTTATCCGTCCTTCCCTCCCTGCTTGCAGTCGAGAGCTGGCTGGATGCAGAATGGAGGACACGAGGCTGGGGATAGTGCTAGTTCACCTCTCTGACAGTGCTAGTTCACCTCTCTGACAGTGCTAGTTCACCTCTCTGTGCTAGTTCACCTCTCTGACAGTCAGAGCTGGGTCCATGCAACAGAAGCCTCAGTCCCCCTCCAAACCTCCAACCTCCCTTTCCATACCCCTCACCTCCTACAGCTGGTCGGGGGGGGGTTGGGGGTATGTGCCCAGAAGCCAATCAGGGGTGGCAGACTGCTTGGGTGCATTCAGCTTCCCTCATTATACAAAAATGGAACAGTATTGATAACCCGACAACCACCCAGCTTAGATC